>NW_017296691.1:542524-590775 GCF_001594075.2 Trachymyrmex cornetzi | reverse complement strand
TCGCGATCCACGACTCCATTTTGATTTCGATCTCCGAATTTTCGATCTGAGTTTCTCGGTTCGCCGTTCAGTTCGGACAGTTTTCGCGTAGTGTCGATGATTCCATTTGCTCGCGAGTGATGAAAATAGACTTGTCGGAAGGAGCGAAAGAGGTACGCCCGAGATGAGCCCGCGAGCGGACCGAAGTACATACAGCCCCCGAAGAGAAGGACGAGACTTGTTTTGCAAGGTACGTACATATTTTCTGGTCAGTAACACAATACTTTACTTACGCAATAAAAACTTTACATAATAATGTCGTGTCGCGGGCTGGCGATGATCCCGCGGGCATATCGATCTCGCGCAACGACACCCTCGTGCCATGCTTGATCTTACTTACGAAGTACCGGTCGCACGTTAATCCTTATCCCAGACGAGGATCTTAGCGAGAATGCTCTCATTTGGGAAGGAATTTTTCGTCGTTTGCAAATTTACAATATACGAGGAAAGAATGAAACACTCTCGCGATAATCGAGCGAAGTATCGCGAGTAATGCGGCAGTTCCCTTTTTATCTTCATTCTATTTATTTGCGTAAGAATATAAAATATCTACGGGCCAACGCGTTAGGATAAGGATTAGGTCCTGATTAACAACGAGCATCATTCCAAATGCGCTTTCGATCGCTTTCGATTGATTCGATATTCTTTGGTTTCGCGCGTTACAAGCCGACGATCGCACGAAGTGCCGCTGAGATTTCGCCGAATTGCTGACTTGACTTTTTGTCGGTTGCACCGAGATAGAACACAAAATCATAAGATCAAGATGGCGTCAAGTAGAGTTATTTTAAGAAAAATAATGATGTCGTTAAATATATTTTTCGTCATTTCGTTATAAATTCTTGATGTAATAATGATTTTTAAGTAATTTTTTTACACTAAGAAAAAAATAGTTGCACCATAATTTAACTATAATTTATAGTCATTTTTGCGTCTGTATGTATAATAGTTGTTTTACTATGAAATTATAGTCAATTCTGCTATTAATAATAGTCACATGTATTGCTTGAAAATCTTTAATTTTTTTTCTTAAGATACTTTTTTTAATTATTATTATTAAATAAATGATAAGTAAATTAAAAAAATAATTGTATTCATTATAATTGTGATTGCATTTACTAAATAAAAACGTTTCTTTTTTCTACTATTTACATCTTGATATTTTACTATAATTGATATTTTACTATTAATTTATACTTATACATTCAATTTTTTCATGTTTGAGAAAACTATACCAATACTATAACGATAATAATAAAAATAGAATTTCGAAACTATAATTATTTTATCATGCAATTATAGTCACAAAACCAAACAATTTTCTGTCAGTAGTTATAAAACTATTGTTATGTCAAGAATTCATCACAAAATCATCGCCAAAACTATTGAATAATATCATTATTTTTCTTAAAATTATTTCTACCTTATTTTAATCTTATTATAATTTTATGTTCTACCGAGAATTTCATTAATCGATCAGGTTTCGGCAGACGAAATAAGAGTCGAGCTTTCGCAAAGGCGTTTCCCTTTGTAAATTTTCGATATTAGTGGTCAATTAAATCTTTCTTTTAGGCGAATCGCAGCGATCGGAAGTTGCATTCGTGAAAATCACGGTGTTTCTTTAATTAGTAGAACGTACGAGCGAACAATCGCAGGCACGCGCTCGCTCTCGCTGTCGCGATACATTCGTAAGCGTGCCTTATCGACGCGGATCGATATCTATTCGCCTAATTCGTTCTTGTCGCGACATGTAGAAATCAACGTCACTTTTAAATCTCTCGTTAGAAACTAAATATTCTTTTCTCTGTTAAATTACGAACAACTGGAGGCGTGCGCGATTGCCGGCGCATGTCTTACTTATTTGTACGAATAATTAGTTTGCATTATAGTGATGCGCATCTAGACTTTCGTTCTCTTACGCGAACGTTTAGAATATTATTTCAATGAGCAAGTAACTAGGAGAGCCTTCGTTTCTCATTACGCCGCTTCCTCCTCTTTGCTTTCCTCATTTCCAGCCGCTTTGTAAACCGTCGATCGCATCGTTTCTTCGGCATGTCCCTCCTACGGCAGTCAGGATGAACGGTCCAATTACTTTGCATGTAACGCGAGAAATTTCAAAACGCAACTGTAACACAATGCGATAACTAAGGTGCATTCTTTCACTCTTACTACTCCTTCCCTCTTGCTCCCATGCTCTCTCACTCGCCCTCGTTCCCCGAGATTTATTTACATCCGAATCCTTTACACGTGTTTGTGATCGCGCTTCCTTGGCGACGGAACCGTTCGTGATGGAAGAATTCTCAGCCGAAAAAAAGAAATGGTTATCGCTCGTGCGTTCTAAGAATCTGTGACTTGGTAAACGTCGTTCCGCTTTATCCGTCCAAAGTTTTATTCTCAGCAGCGATTCTTAACAGTAAACAGTTTTTGATTAAACAATGAAATACAAAAATTGTTCTTAATCTTATATTCTATTTTCAGAATTTATCGTATAGAGATTTATGGAAATAATTATATTAAAGATAATTGATAGTTCCTTTTAATGAAGATGCTTTCCAATTGTTTAGCACATCTTAACACAAACGTATAAAGAAATGCATAAAGTATAACATTGCGTAATATTGTGCACGACTCGGTTGGAACAGAATGTGTCCGTTTCAGGTAGAGTTAGATTAAATGTAGTTTTTCCGGCTGTATTTAAAAAAAGCAAAAATACTGGTCAACTCAATCAACATCCTTCAACCTCATTTATAACCGCGGTGATTAGTATAATATGTAATTGTCACTAGAAAGCATGAGCTTACATAACCTAGTAGCTCTCGGACTGAGTATGGATGTAAAGATGCTTTCCATTTAGTGTCATAAGTCGACGCAAGTATCGTTCTATCTTCCTTGACATTCAGTGAGTAATAAAGCTAGAACGATATTTGTGCCGACTTGTGTCACCAAATGGAAAGCAAAAAGTGTCGACGATTATATAATAATTGAAACACAACTTACGCACGAAATTGTCCAGTAATTTCACAATTGGAAAGCATCTGAAGTCACAAAGTTACAAGGTTTGCAGATTATCTCCGTATTTGATGCATCGTTAAATGGTTCATTTAATGATATATTAAGACACGGATATAACTCGAAACCTTGTAACTTCTTTGAAGAAAATATAAACCTCAAAAGAATAACTCTTAATGCTTTTACTGATAAGAATTGTTGTTGAGAGCTCACAGAGCCCACGTAGAGTTGCAGCCAAACGGTAAGCAGCACACATTCCAGTGATTTGGTCTATCATGAGTTCCGAGTTCCTGAAGGTTGAGTCGTTCGATCGTAGAGAAAAAGTAAGTTTTCGTACGTCATCATCGACCATGCATTTTATTCGGATATTACAAAAAATGGCCTTAATAGCGCGCGGCTAATCGTAAATGAGGGCGCTTGCCGGGATCTGACCTACTTCCCCTCTCTATTAGCAGATGTCTTCCGCCTTCTCATTTTTACGCGTCGGTAATGTTTTTCTTACGTCAGATTGCTCAGGCTGATGCACACTCGAAAGTTTTACTCTTTTCAAAGCGACTTTTCTTTCCCTTCCTTCGAGATGGACGTCTTTATTGGGACACGGTATTACCCTTTCATCTTACTTCCTCGCTTTTTCGGGGCGGGGGGAGGGAAAAAGCGACGACGGTAAGATTCACTCTTGTAATATACAATTCTTTCATTCGTTAATGCGAGGAAGTTTGATAAAAATTACGTATTACTCTCTAATGACCGATTTTATTTATCTTTTCTATCATAATTAACTTGTCTTAAATTTGCAACAACTTCAGATACAATTATTCTTTCTTCGTCGATGTTTATTTGCATTAATAAGTATTAATTATCAATTATTTCTGTTACTATAGAAAACATTTGTAATATATTATCTTACTTTAGATAAACGCTATAGGTCCACGTTCGGTGCGAATCAGTCAAATTTTCACTACGTACATTTTTTAAATGTGCCGTTAAAATAGAGGAACCGTCGATATAGCGATTGTTAGACATCGTTGAAAGAAGAGTGCTTGATGAAATCGGTCATCGCTCTTAGAACGATTCTCGATGGTAAAACTGTCAGGTGTATATGCAGCCTTGATTCGTTCGCGAGACTGTATTCGTGCGTATATACGGGGATGGAAAAAAAGATCAGCGTGTTTCGGGCAGATCTGGCGGCCCCCGCGCGAATCGGATAGTATCTACAAAATCTCGATAAGTTTGTTTTATATCATCTTCGTCATTGTTCTCTCCCGCAATCCTCCTCCTCTTCTTTTGTCGCTGTCTCGAGGAACAGGAACTTCCGCAATGGGATTACATACCACGGAGATTCTCACGCACGTACTTTCGTGTACGTAGTAGACACGCGGCATTCTTACACGAACGGATACACTCCCGATTACGACAGACACTCGTATTTCCGGACCTATTTAGTCTATGTCTCTAGCTATTATGCGTATACTCGCACTATTGCACCGTACAAACGAACGTTACACGTCTCTCCCCCACCGTTACATCGATTTTTTTCATCAGCCTTTTCTCGCTTTTCTTTCTCTCTCTCTCTCTCACTCTCACTCTCACTCTCACTCATTCTCTCACTCTTTTTTTACCTCGCACAATCGGCATCGCAGCCGAGTAGAAAGTTGCAGGTAGTGTAGGTATACTCGGTACGTGTACCTGTCCTACCAAGTGCTGGTATGTATATATATATATATATTTATTTATATATATATATGTATAAGTATGTATATATCGTTAATTATATATAATCGCTTCTCGAGATGGTAATCGCCCAATCTAGAAGGGTATTTTTAGGTGTGTGTGTGTGTCTCGTGTATGTATATATCTGTTGTGTATGCGTGCAACGGCTGCGTGTTCGTGTATGCGTATTTCGGGTACGGTGTGTATCTACATTGTCTTTCTTATAATTTACGTTTCGTAGAATACGTTTCTACAGTATATGCAGTTAGCGTGTGGCTTTAAATACATTTTAGAATTTGGTACTCTCGTCGAGACGACTTGTCGCGCCACACTTCCGTCTTCGTTCCTTCATTCAGAGTTTCGTTCGCGTTCGCCGATCCTCGCTTTCCCGCTTTTCGCGAAGCAACACAGAGAGACTCTATCCCATTTTCGCCCATAAGGGGGATGCACTCTTCGTCGTATTTGCATTTCCCGCCGATCTCGAGTGATCGAGATAGTTCACGAAGCGGTTCTCGATTGCAATGCATGAGAAGTACGCGATCCTCCGAAGAGGAGAAACGACCTCAATTCCGTGATAACTGAAGATTGCATCCCTGAAATCCGTCGAGCTCGATTCGACGCTGCCCGAAATTCTCAACTATCTCGAGTGAACGGCGGTTGTGAGAAATATCGGAAGCAGCTGGTAGAACTGCGGAATCCCCGGCGACAAGCGAGAGGTGTTTTAGGACTGGTTAAATGCAAACGATCGCTATGCCGTAGTTCACCACGTGTACGTTTCTCGCTTGCGGCACGAGTAAATCGCAATCACATATCTTCTGCTTCTACAACTCTACCAAGTTTCTCTTTCTCCAATTTCTCTCAAATGCCTTCCGATCAATTTAGTTTCCTCCGTGTCCTCGTAGCACTACGCTGTGTGTTCATAAATACCGTAGAATGTCTCGCTTCAATCGAGTTTGCTCACTTATTCCGTTAAGACTATTTCTGATACAAACGTTTGTGATGCTGACATATTGAACTAGTAATAAGGTAATTATATCAATATAATAATCTTCTAATTTGTCTATACATACAGAAAAATACATACTGTATTACATTACTTGTTTCAAGTGTTTCAGAAATTTATATATCTGCAAGTCTATCACAAGCATCAAATTTATTCAAATAGCAATATTCTGAGTGCTAATAAATTTAATACTTCAATCAAGATTGTTGAATTAAAACAAATTCGGTTTGCTTATTATATAAATTATAAAGTCGCTTCTTCAATCAATTCTATAATGTTCTCCAAAAGAAAATATATTGTTTTGTACATAATAATTTTTTCTAAAATTTGCAAGATAAGTATAAAGATTATTATCAAAAAAAATATTCTTTGTTGACGATAATCGTTTATGGCTTTCTCACATAAATTGAAAATATTTTTTTAACTTATTGAAGTTATACGGAATATGTGTGCGATTCGATGAAGCGTACCGCAATTTGCTCGCCATCAATAATAAATCAATTGTCCGATTCGTTATTCGATCTGCGAATCTTTCGTAAAGATTTCGAATTGACCAATCGACGCGATCGAAGATACATCGGATCGGAGTTGAATGTTTCTCGTCACCCGAAATGGTTGCACCGCACGTTCTGTTTCTCGTCATTTTTTGCACCGCCACGATTGACTAAAACGTATATTGCAATATGAAGTTGGCAGTTTTTCGTTTACAACGCGGCTTAAACTGTCGTGGTCTTGTCAGAGTACATGCGTCGGTGGCGATTCTGTCGTCAGACGGGCGTGCCGCCCAGAAGAGTTTCTCGTTCGCGGCAAAGACCGAACGACGTGAGCGTTCGTTTTGCCGATAATTTCTCGTAACTATGATCATTTCGTCGTGAAATGAGATAATGCTAGCTGAGGTAAAAATGAGGTATACTATTTTGGTTTGCGAAAGACTCCTCAGACATTCCTACGCGTTCGCATACGTGTAGATATAGATATAATACGTATAATATTAGACTCTTGCCGACGGATGTTTCTATAAAACTCAAATAAATTACTCATGATTTCTGTACACCTGCTGATGATTTAACAACCATGTTTTGAGCAATTTTTACGTTTACGTCCGCGGACGAGTAATGATTGCGAATGCTTAATACGTGGATGGATTGATACGAAGCTTGACCACGTAGTATTTTCTCACGTCGTCGTCCTTATCTACGCATAATGATAAATGTAAAAGTTTATATATATATTTATTATATATGTATATATAGATGGACTCTTCTGGTCGTCTTTGTCAGCCAATCGGCGATCGCGGAAGGATACTCCGAATCTGACATTACGCAGATGGTTAGCAAGTAATCAATTTCGAGCTGTCGATTTTTACGACCTACATTTACTGCGAATGAGCGTACGGATGAACGAACGAACGAACGAACGAACGAACGAATGAACGAATGAACGCATTAACTTTTCGGCCCCCGACGTTCTTCCAGTCTACTTTGGTTTTCTCTTTTTCCTATACTTTAAAAGTGATTTACCTAAATACGTGCGAACAGTCACATTTTCGTGTGCACTACATTTGCGTATATATATAATATGTATATATATATGTATGTATAATATATATAATATGTATATATATTACTTCGCAATAGGTACTCTCTTTGTTTAACGAATACAATGCTCTGTATAAAACTCGTATTTACAAAATGTGATCGATTTATATAATATTAATAGTTCTGTGTATTTTTCTCTGTATTTCTCTCTTTTCATTAAATCTCGAGATGCTTGCGCACCGGTGCTCTTTGTTTTTATAACGATTTCATCTATTTGGTAATGTTATATATACGCGATATATAAGTGCCCGCCGATAACGTAAGTAATCATCCTGCCAGAGGATAAAGAACGTCGTAATCTTTAAAACGGTCATTTATAATGTTAACGTTAATAAAGATAATAATAAAGGTAATAAAAATTTCAGTGAGAGACTAATAATAATAATGGTCGATTGTGACGTCTGCGGGGAATTGGCGTGTCCAGTATATAACGTGCGTATGTCGATTTGCGCTTACAATGCACGTGCTTTTTTTAAATATTCGGCACAAGGAATCGCGTTGAGCGATTGAATTATCGTAGATGAATGCGCTTGATTATGAGTTTTCTGCTACTAAATCTTCAACGTTGTATCAACAAAGTTCCCCAACTTTGAATACTTATTTCATTAAATCAAGTAAACGTATACGTTAGAAATTCATTTGAGCGTTATACGAATGTATTATATAAATAATACAATTATAATAAAATATTCTCGATAGCGTCGTGAATAAACGAGTTAAATGAATAAAGAATGCATGTAAAAGATTGCGATGTGATTGCGCGTTATTAATTTTCGAGAAATTAATGCGTAATCGATCATTCTGAATTATAACAACATCGTTCATCATCGATCATCATTACGCTAATGATTGATGAATTGGTTTAACATCGCGCATTCGAAAGGAATATCGTTCATTCGCGATTTCGAAGCTTACATGTTGTATCGCGAGATGTGTGCAACGCGTTTTATTACGTTAATTATTTCATTATTCGTAGAGTTAATTAATTATTACGTTATTTAATTATTTGCTTTACTTTACACCTAACTGTATGTCTATCTAAGGAAGAGTTTTTCTTTCACCGTGGGCACGCCAATTCCCGCCGTTTGTCCACTCATTGTCAGCTTAAAGATTCAGCATAAACAATAGGCACGCGTATATGTCATCATATACGCGCGAATAAATGCATATAGCTACCATAGAATATATCACAACGATAAAACGAGTTAGATCCTCTCTCTCTTTCTCTCTCTCTCTCTCTCTCTCTCTCTCTCTCTCTCTCTCTTCCCTCCCTCTCCCGTTATTATAGAGACTCCAAGTAGATAACGGATGTACAGTTATATAAATTGCACACAACGCTTCCGGTTGGGGCGGACGTGGAGAAATGTATCGATACTTATATATTATGTACGAACGCAGTCGAAGAAAGAAACGAACGAGGGCTGGGCACGCGATTTGCGCCTTTTCGCGCACGATAAACTCGCGTCGCCATTATTTGTATTATCGCGTGACCGCGATTGAGAACCAGTTGCTAAGTGTTCGGCGCGGAAAACGCGAAAGCGAAATAAGTCACCGAAATAAGCGAAGAGCGCGAACGGAACGTCGATTGTGTACGTGAATTGTCGCGGCTAAATCTCGCGAAAATGCGAGATGTAAAGTCTGTCGGGTGCCGTGTAATAATCGCGCCGGTGTCTGAAAAAAATCGAGAAAGCTAAAAGCGCGTGCAATCGTCATCGTGAAAGAGTAAAAGTACGTGCAGCGATTAATCAAACCGGTATAACCTCTTGGCTTGAAATTTCGACGTCATAAACACTGGAAAATTACCACTATTTTTTATTTACGACAACGGAAACGCGATCGAAATTATACCGGTCTCAAATTGTAATCCTAAAGTACGATCCACTCTATGGGAATATAAAATTGACATAGATACTTGAGAATTTTGAAAGTCACTCTCTATTCACAGTCCTAGAATTATTCGTTTTAGAATCAGATTTGTCGATACCGAGAGACTCAGAGAAGACAATTATTTAAAAAACATCTAAAACATCTAAGTGTTATTAACGTTTCTAAGAAATTTATTAAATATGTTAGATATTTTCCGAATGTGTCTTACGAACCGTTCTGTTGACTTTTTTTTACATTATTTAGAGAATTATATTTTTAATTGTGTGTATTAAAACAATTATTGGTATAAATCAGTACTTTCAACTTTATACAGCTTCAACGAGTTTGACTTGAAGAAGTAGAGACGATACTTTTATATTTTTCCCTTTCGGTTTTTGTATAAAATTTAGATATTTATTCAGTGAAAGAAGATTGCCAATTGAATTTAAATACGGTGTTTTTTAATAAGTGCTAAAATTTATCGCGCATATAATTATCTATGAGAATTCGTAATTTACTTTTCGATGACGGGGTCGATTAGGTTGACCAATGTTATCTAATAAAAATCGCACGGTTCAGCATTTTCACATTGGTAAAACGTGACGCTCGAATATGACCATCCCTCCTTCGTTTCTCTCAAATATCTGAGGTGAATAGTGTCCCAAGGCAGAATCCTGGACTATTACAGATTACCTATTCTCATAAAGAATTCTCACGGAATACTAAGGCAAGGATCTCCTTATTAAATGCACGACTGATAGTAGCGTCTGGTAAATGGACTATTTGGCGATTGCGAAGTAGAATGGAGGACGAGAGAGAATGGGGAGAGGAAGAGTAAGAGCGGTGGCGTAGGAGGGATGAGAAAGAGTCAGAGGGTGGGTTGGGCGTGTCAGCTGGTCGATATCCTGAATGGCAAGCTTCCACGGCCCAGCTTGCAGTCAGCCGCTACGTCCGAGGGGCAAGAGAGAAGCAAAAAGAGAGCTTGCTATGTATACATGTATATACAATATTTCAGAAGTTTTTCGCGCTTTTTCTAAATTATAAACACACCAGAAGTCTCAACTAAAAAGAATGTCGCTCAATTGTTTTTATATTGCCAACGGGAAGATTGACAAGTTTTAAAGAATTAAGTGTTTCAAACGTATAGGTAATGCAACTTTATTTTTTTAATTAATTTTAAATCAGGACTAAAGTTTTAAGTTGAAATTTAATTATTGAAATATATAAATCGTGAAAATTACAAAAGCAAAAGATAGCATCCAATCTAATTTTTACTAAGGAAGAATTAGCTATATTTAAAAGAAAGTACTCTTGGCTACTAGTCAGCTTATACATGAAAGGCGGAAAGAAGAAAGTTCCGAGTGTAGGTTTTGGAAACTTCTCGTGATCGATGGTCTGTAATGGCGAACAGGATTTCAGAAAGTACGGGCAGCGAGTACAAGAGAAGGAAGTAGAACACCATGCAATTAACGTTAATTAAATTGACAAAACATTGGGTAACGAAATACGTTGAAACAAGAAGATTGTTGTACGCTCGGAACTAAAAACAACTCCCACAAATAAAAGTAATTGTATTTCACTGTCTTTCTTGTTTTGCATAAATACTAAAAAGGATGGGATTAGTGACGATATAAATCAATGAAATTAGCGGCTGCGTTGGTTTACTATTGGACACATGGACAAAGTAATTTAAGATACGCGAATAAAGAGAGTTTTGAGTAGGTTTTAGACTAATAAGATAATAATTATGTGTGCCCGGTTGTATAAATTAATTCTTATCATCCGTTCTCCGTCATTGATTTTTAATTATAATGAAAGGCATGTCCATATTGGTGACGTATATTTTATATATTATCTTTTTAGCGAGAATCTTCTTTAAATGAAAGTAGGTACGAAACGAGTAACCGAGTTGCATTCTGCCTTGGTCCGTTGTCCCTCTTGATCATCTCGATTGGAGTATTTTTACGTCCGATATATAATCATCATATGTTCCGGGAGTTTCCCTACGTAAACAGTCGCGACTACGTAGTACGAGCTAAGAGTACTCCCGATTGAGCCATGTACACACGCACGTACACGCGTACAGGGACGCCCTGGGACGAGTGACGGTAGTTACGTCGATTTCACCGCAGCGACGACGCGAGTCGTACACATACAGAAATACAAAAGTCGCGTCGTGAAAAATCGTAAAAAAGTCCTACGAAATGAAAAAGAGACTTGGCTCTTACTTGGCCGTAATCCAAATAAATGCGGATGCTGAAGTGAGGCCGCCACTGTGAAATCCGAGTTGCTTACGTCGTGGGCGTCCTGCGTCGTGTTATCCTCCTTCCGTTCCACTGTGTCGGTGTCTTTGTGGACCTCGCGTAGAATGCTCATCGATCGTCTGTACGCGTTCTGCGTACGCACGTGTGCACGCACGTGTCTAATATGCATGCACGCGCGTACCTAACGTGGCCGCGTACGCGCGCGCGTATATATGTTAATATACATATACTTACTGTACTTACTTAGATAATAAGTCGCACCAGTCTCCGATAGTACATTGTTTATCCTTCGTTCGGAATATGAACTTTCCCGCCGTTTCTTCGTTTCACGCGCGCGCTTTCACTCATACTCGATGCTCGCGTTCATTCGTTCCCTCTCTCTCTCTCTCTCTCTCTCTCTCTCTCTCTCTCTCTCGTTCACTCGCATGCACGCGCACACACGCCACCATGTGATTTCCGCTACGTTTCCTCTGCGCGCGAACGCTGCTGACGGCGTCAGAGCGGCGATTCATCCTCGACCTCGACGAACGTCGATAATCCTATATTTTTCCGTCCTCAAGCTGCTCTCGATTGAATCGTCGCTTCAAACCGACGAGTCTCGGTGTTGTTCTTAGCGTTAGTTAACGTTACTATGTAATGGTGGCTAAATTGACAAGTGTTTATATCGAAGGTATTTTCTCCGTTTAAGAACTAGAAATACCTAGACTGGCAATGTTTTATGGTATGTATGCTCGTGGATTCGCCTTCGCGATTGAGCTCCTGCTTGCCGTTTCCGCTTGCGTCGCGATATATATATGTATATATATTTCTATGTATCGCGCGACCTATATATATATATTTTTTTTTGTTATGTATACATATTGAGTCTTTAACGAAGACGCCTCGTGGACAACGACGATAGCCGAGGCTTACGCATGCCCGATCGCTGATTGACGAACGAGAGCATGTTGCATGGTAGAAATTGCGGTAGCCACGACGCCGCCGCGCAAGTAGTGGTAGCGGACGTTTGGTAAGCCATGCCGGAACGATGAGTCGTTAATCCGTCTCTACCTGCCGGTGATCGCAAGTAGTCCTACTCCGCGTTTAGGCAACCGCGCGCGGCTGCCCATAGCGTATTCATTCGCTACTACTTCCAGTATAGAGAAGTGGTTACCGCGCTCTCGAGATGGACCTAAGCGGATAGTTTGAGAGCACCTCTCTCTGGTCTGCGAGCTGGTACGGCTGTCTCGGATGTCGGTCGCTTTTACTACTCCCATCCCGAAGTAGTCACCGAGCGCGTCTCGATTGATCTTCCTCGAACCGTTTTCGCTTTCTCCTTTGCGAATCGGTCCTCGTTCCGTAAGAATGCTCGTTTCTGTGCACTCTTTTGCCCTTCTTCCTTCTCGATTCGGAGCACTGCGACGTCGTCGTTTACTTTGCCTCCTCGAGCAACACGAGGTCATCCGCGACCACGTCGCTGATGTGGAGGTAAATGATCCAGTACATCAGATTGAAGCAAACGAAACATACTGGGAATACGATGCGAGAGTATTTGTCGATGTCCGACGGCGTTATGCCTATTTAAGAAACGTTAAAATGACTTAGAATAGTTGCGACGCGTGAGATGAAGGAGGGAAGAGAATTGCATATTTCAGTGAGCTTCCGAGTTCGCGCGGTGCCGTTTACCCCAAGGGGTAGAAAAAGCGTCTAATAGTGCTCATCGTAATGCTTGAAAATAAATTGTACAGATGTTTCTTAAAATGCAAAAAGCTTTTTATGAGATGATCAGTGACAAGCGTTTTCGGACGGTGTTTCAAGCGTAGAGAAATATATGTATATATAGTATATAATACAACGGCCGGGCGCAGGCGCGTGGTATCATCCAGCCATGAATATTGCATAGTCTTCACAAAGTTCAAAGTACTCGATATCCATATTGCACAATTGACGGCCTTGTCAGGCCCTTTACTCGCGGTGATGACACCACGCCAGTGGCCTTCCGAGCTCGCTGACGGTTAAACCGTACAGTAACGTTTATTATGCACCGTTCAGAAGCTCGTTGAAATAGACAGCCTGCCAAGCTAAGAACCGAATATTGTTTGATAGCTTGCCAGGCGGGGGGTAAAATAGTGTTATAAATGTGCGTACATGGTCTACTCATACCGTAGAGCTTGGTGATGTCCTTGCTAGGATGAATAATATGTTGCGGCGCGCCCGCCGATTCTTCATCGGCGCGACCATTTATGGTGTTCTCGAGCGTCCCACCTTTGCTGTGTGCCTTTGGGTCGTGCACCTTGAACCGCACCTCCTGGACAACATGGGACCACTTACAAGAGACACGGCAGTTTGCCGTGGGGTGTCCCTCACCCGAGGTTTACCCCGTACTTTGTCAGATTGGCATGCGACACCGAGGACTGGGCAGTGTATATTTTATTTGTTCAACGCGGTGACGTCCGATTTCACGTAGTCATCGGAACGATTGGTATTCGAGAGACTCACCTGCTTTTATGTCGCTGTTGCGACTCGCGTCTGTTTAGTTTATTCGACAAACGTTTAAGTGTGAAATAGGAAAAGTCTCTCGTAAAAGTACCGCGGTTCGCGTAGAAACGCGCGGTGCGATTGCTCGTGCTCAAGCAAAACGGGTTGGTGAAAATTCAATTAAAAGCTGGTGTAGTATGTGATGCTATAGGTATATTGTCGGGATGAGATGCGGGAGAATTATTATTATATTGTTCTTGTTATTATTATTGTTACTATTAGTTGCTGGTCCACAACCATTGGTCATTCCGTCATTATAAAAGATTTACATTTATTTGATGTAAAATGGGATTGTTGCAGGAAGTCGTGAGATTGTTAAATATTTTTAATAGTTGCATTATTTTCATTATTGATTAAATTTTACTATTAACATGTATTTGAAAGAATAACGTTAACACATAATCACCAAAGATATGATAGATTCGAATTTAGTATTTCGAAAAAAGTAACTCTTAAGTATAAAAATCTCGAAAGAAACAGAACGTAATTATATCAAGTACGTAATTAAAAGAATCATGTAAAAAAACGCGCGCGTCATAGGCATTTATCGTTGGATAACATGAATAATTAACTTTGTAATAATTAATTAAAACGTCTCATCCTCTTATCCGACGTTTTATGACCGTCCTTCGTTGTCCGTCCCGTTCATCTCTGTCGCTCGTTTACTCACTTCTTTCCGTTATCCTACATTGTTCTCTTTCTTTTCCGGTCTTTTAATATTTTCTGTTTTCAGAAGAGAGGAAGGGGAAGAGGGGTCTACAATACCCAAGATTAAAAGAAAATTTATAGTGCGTCGTGTCCGTGTTGGCATGAAGCACGTTGTCCGGCGCGTTGCGCGGCCGAATGGGAAATTCATTTTGCAGAACCTTTTAGCTTTTGACCTTTCGTGTATTGAGCCTGCCGGTTTTAGTTTTTTCTTTTTTTTTTTTAAGAGGGAGGGGATAGAGTGCATATATTTATATTGCGCGATGGTACGTGCTGAGTCGGATTGAGAATAATGCTCGGCTTCGTCCTGTTGAGCCTGCCCTTGTGATGAGGAAAAAGAGCTTGTGATCTAATATTTGTTTACTAATGTTCATTAAAGATTCGTTTAGCATCATTTATTAAATTTAGTTTTTAATGGTGATTCAATATTATATTGTTGTTTAATATCTCATAATTTAAAATTAATTTTTATTTGAGACTTCATCATTGATGAAGGCAAAACAGATGATATTTGTTGTATGTGTATGTTTATATCATTACACAGCTCTCGGGAGCCAAAAAGTTATGAAACAAGTGCTACGATTATGCATAAATCTGTAATCGTGCCACGATCGGGACATCTGGATATCTTGACAGAGCCGATCGTCTACTCGCTGAAAGAAAGCGTGTAAAATCGTCCAGGGGAGCACTAGTACGTCTGGATCTCCTGGTCATACACAGTGACAAAACGACATTCTGCATGGAAGAAAAAAATTCGGGAACGACGACAATATTGGCCGTCGCTACTCACAGTTTGCTTAGGCGCATGATCGCCATGATCGCCGGGCACGCGCGGCGGTCCTGGATTTTCGCTCGCCGCCTTCATGCTCTCGGCTATCTTTTGGAACCGATTCTTCCGCATCTGAATCCTCTTCGCCATGTAGCCCACCGTGGCGTACTCTGCGAAGAATAAGAATCCACGGGAATGAAAACACGTAACCATACAATGCCATGACACGTCTGCCACTGTAAGATCCGGGCGGGAAGCCCGGTTCACGGGGCCCACTTCCATCCGTCGAGAATCTCACTCATGCTTGCGCTCCCGGTACTTGTGTAGAGCTCACGTGCAGATGGAAGAAAGCCATTTCCCTGGAAATCCCGATGCACCGCGACGGCGAAGTACCTTGGCGTCGTATGTAATGAGGTACTCGCAATCGCAGTTGTGAAAACGCAACAATGTGTGTGTCAAGACGTGTAACGAATCGATCGAACAAAGCCGCGGGGTTCTCTTATTCGCATTGACCTGCCTCTGTGTGTTCCGCGATTGCTTCGTGAAAACAATTTCCGAGACGCCGTTCCATCGCGGAACGAAGGTTCGGACCGACAAACATCAACGTCATATAACGACGACAAATAACGATTTCGAGGAAAATGGGTCCCTTGCATTTGTCACGTGAGCCCTGCACAAGTATCCGTCTACGATACTCTACGAGCTCGCTACTGGAACGGCACGGCTCCGAGCTATACGGAGTATATGAGAGGACGCAGGATGGAAAGCTTAATGGCAGCGACGTAAAGGCACGGAAGAGTACACGATCGCACTCACCGAGCAACGAGGCAAAGACCATGACGAAGCAGGTGCCCAGATAGACGTCGATGGACTTGACGTAGGAGATCTTTGGTAGCGCCGCGTTCGTCGAGGACATTAGGGTCGTCATAGTGAGCACAGTGGTTACTCCGAGGGCCACCCGAGCGGGGGTCGCGTTTCGGTTTAGCCAAAAGCTCACCCACGATATTATGACAATCAGCCCTGAGGGTATGTAGATCTGGATCAGGTAGTAGCCCATCGACCGTACGAACTGGATCTCGCAGGCCAGCCGCGAGTAATTCCCTACGATTAAAAGATCGAAGGTCAGGACAGGGAGACGGAGAGGCGCTATTTAATGTCTCTTTATCTCCCGTGCTCACTGTCCTTCCTCCTCACTGTTCGTTTATCTCTCTCTCTTTCTCGCTTTCTCTTTCCTTGTATATCTCTCTCTTTCTCTCTTTCTCCCTCTTTCTTTTTTTTCTGTCTCTCTCTCTCCCGCTTCTTATTCGTTCGTTGTGTTCTTCTACCTTCGATCTCCGTTCGTCTTCTTGCTCGATCTCCCGTTCCGTCACTGGATTTTACCAGGAAAAGCGGTTTCATTGTTCACAAATAGCTCTCTCTATTCCTTGCACCGGCCGGAAATACAGCGCACCAGAGCTGGCTGGATGTTAAGTGAAATTCGCATCGTTGATGCGCGACTCTCCGTGCTAGTGTTATGTACGTCTGTCAGTATAGATATGCATGCATGCACGTTACAGTGAGATATATTGGCGGCGTGTATTGTGCGCCGATCGAAAGGTTTGAGATGTAGTTACATAAGAAGAAAAATGAGGAATCGATTAGAATGGAAAGTCGAGTCGTCCTTGTTGCAATTTCCACCCCATAATAGCTTTCTTCCGTTTTAACAAATTGGCGACAATCTATTTCTTGCGCGCCATTATCGCGCCATTATCGCGAAAAGATATATCTAGGATCGAGAAAGATATTGGTTTTGTTATTAAAATGATATGAATAACATTATTTCATCAAAAGTCATTACCCTCGATGTAATTAGAGAATAGTATCGAAGAACTAAAGGCTTAATGTTTATGAGAAAAATCGCAAATGTTAAAATCGTCCTCAGCTGGAGTATATGTTACATCGTTGAGCATAACATCTTAAACTTGCTCGTGTTATGAGAAACTGGCTTAGAGATTGAGACGTTGGAGCACCATGATGGCAGTATGAAGACAATTTCGCTCGCCCAAAGTTTCATTCAAACCAAGTGGAGAAATGTAGCGATGATTTCTCGCGAGGAAACTTACCGAACGCGAGAAAAGTTTAAGCCAGCGATCCGTACAACGCCAGCCAGCTCCGCTATTCGACGGGACTGACGCGTATGACGCGCGAGATCGCGAGAAAGAGAGAGATCGATCGATCGATCGACGGCTTTACGTAAGTAAGGTACACAGGATTACGACGGTTTTTCTTACGAGCGACAATTGCGCCTGCGGACATCGGATAGCGCTCACGTGTCTCTCCACCTTACCCATGCCGTTAAAAGCGAGGGTTGAACAATTATTTGTTGGTGGTGGGGGGTGGGGTTGTGTTTATACATTACCGGTGGTAAGACTAATCTCCATGGCACGTTGACGATGACCGAGGACCTTGAACTGAGGCAGGGAGACCTCGTTGCTGACCCCGACGCTGTTCGGGCCCTCGTTCCACTTGTACCGGATGTCCCTCATCGTGTATCCGACTGAAAAAATAGAGAGACCCCCCGCGGTTGGTACGTACCTTCGCGGAAGCCCTCAAACGCATTTCAGCTCCGAGGGGGCCTCCACTTACCTCGCACCCCCATCAAACCTTACGAGTCCGCTCTCTTTCACTTTTTCCCCTTTCTCTCTGTTCACGATTTTCGTTCTTTTCTTTCTTTCTATCTATCTGTCTCTCTCAGTTTATCTTACTCTCTGTCTTTCTCTATGAGGGATACCCTTGCGAAGAGAGCTATCGAGAGCCCAAATTAAACTGACTTTAAAGGAGCATGTGGGCGGAATATTTGGCGTGTAATGAGAGATCGTAATGGACGATCTTCTCGATTGTTGGTTACGATCGAGAAGTGGAAGGCGCGTATCATCCGTATTTACGAGTCCGTTGTGTCGATTATTGTTTTGATGGTGATGGTTGTGGATGGTGGATATTAGGTCAAAGGTGGACGTAATACTATTCTTCCTGAAGCAATTTATATTGCTCAACAGTACGTATGTTATAAAGCTATGGAAATCCATTATCCGCGCATTCAAAGGAAATCCAAATTTTAAGTTCTAGTAGAGCAAAATGTTTCATCTTCTGTAGGTCAGTATTGATACACAATATGGTAGTAAAAATAAAAATAGTACAACGTCCACACATACACACACATACACACATCTATAATGAAGAGGGAAACCAAATCTAGGAATTAGGGGTACGCGTGACTCAAGTGTCGTCTGCGTCTATCTTAATATTTATAAATAAAAACCAATGAGTCGATCAGTCGATCGGTCGAAATGAATGACCGTAGGACTACGCTGTCCCACTGAGCAAGCTCGTTCTTATATAAAATTAAATGTGAAAACGCGAAAAGACAACACAGTGATCGGTGCATATCGATGCGGGTAAAAACAGGATTCGTATTATATATGTATATATGCTCACACATGACTTGTCCAGTTCTCGTTGCATTTTATATATACATTTGTATATACATATGCCTTGACAGAGCTGGACATGTCGTAATCATCCGTATGAATACAGTGCGTATTTTCACATATTTTTAGAACGAAAAAATTTTGCCATCTCGCTCTGATGGCTTTATTTGTTATGATTTATTATGATAATTATATAATCGACAGTTCTACACAATATATATACATACATATGTCAACCACGCGAATTTCTGGACCAAGTTTAGAAGGAAGAACGAATAAGAGGGGAATATCTACCTGTAGATAGGTGTATGGTTGTCTGTCGTTGCCTGTGACCGAGCACGCGAAACTGCGGTAGTTCCACCTCGTTCGAGATGCCGACCGACTGTAGGCCGGAGTTCCATTTGTACCGAATATCGCGCATTGTGTATCCAACTGCCGGGAGAACAAGAACACAAATATCTTCGCTCTAACATACAATAATTAGACACTGAGGTAGTGTTCAGTTTGGAACGGAAGGGCGGGTTCCTCGGGGAATACAGTAATTGAAGCAAACTTATTGCGCGAGCAACCTAAAGCGGTTCCCGTTGCATCACGATTCAATTCCGTCGCGTAAATTTCTTTTTTCACGTGGAATCGATTTAGGATGCCCTTTGTGCCGCCATATCATAAACGTCATCGAGATAGGCATTGTGATATCTTAAGTCATTCGTGATTTTTCAAAAGTCTGAAAAGAGTACTCTAAAATTTTTCCATAAAACTAATATCGTAAAGAGAAGAGCTGTTGTGAATTATGAATCTTTTCTTATATTAAAGTTTAGATTTATGGTGTAAGTATGTACAGAGACAGTTTTGATCTTGTATGAGTTTTGACTTTTGATATCTTATTTATATAAAAAGAGTTTGAAATTTTTTACATTGATTCATCTTTATTGATTGATTCTTTAATTATAAAACTATGCCTTCTGAAGTGTCTATGATGTTTTCAAAACCGAATTTGCGGTCGTTACGTCCAAGGCCACGCGGAGATTAACATCAATCAATGATACTCTTCTTTGCATTGCGAGATAAAGATTCTCCGTGAGATAAATGCAGCGTGTGCCGATCTTGGCGACTCATCTATTGTTCATTCCTACTAATCCAAAGTATCCTGCGATCGAGTTTTGGCGATTATCGATCATAATTTGCGCTTATTTGTTCTCTCTAATTCCTCCGCGCGGCCTCCAGCGCGTACATACCGCACCGAGAAACATTCCTCCGTAACTGAATCTTAGGTGATTACGATCGTTACACCGCATTCCAGGCACCAAAGTGGCATTCCGTCGCGGTGGTGGCTACATTGCGCGAGCATCGGCCAAACGTGGATTAAGCGGTACGCCTCCGAATGTGCCAGATTAATTGCTTTTGTTTTTGGAATCCGATTTTGAATACCATCTCGTTTTATCATGTTCGGTACGCCGCGATTCTGCAGCGGACACAGTTGCATGCGGTGTCGCGCAAAATCACGATTTCGGTAATGACATTACGATTTGCAACAGGCGTGTTCAACACTAACGATTCAAAACCCTGGAAATACCAAGTTTTGTTCATTCGCAGCGTTCAACATACAAATTTATATATTATTGTTACATTAATAAGAGAATAGTGAAGCTGACGTTTTACACACATTGTCTTAGATATATTTTATACAATATTTAATTTCTTTTTTCACGTTTAATTGCATTTCTTATTACAAATATTCATTATACTTGTGCAAATAAATTAAAAAATTTATATAATTGAGAAATTGCATTCGCGAGCAAGAATGATCACGTCTAAAAAAAATTTACGAAAATATTACGTGCATTTGCTCGTTATTTCTGCCGATGGTCGTCGCATAGTTGAGTGCAGCGCAGATAAAAATTGATTTTACAAAGTTTTAATAAAGAGGTCCTGGATTGGGGGCAACATTAAGCAACACGAGGGGTAAAAAGGTCAGAAGAGAACGAGAGGAAGGTCGTGATAGTGGCTGTTGAATACTGCAGGGAGAAGGACTGCGGCAACATTAGCAAAATACCGAGGACTATGGTAGTGGCAGCAAGTTTAAGGGTTTAAGACGAAAAGTGGAGAGTGTATAAGTAGATATGGAGAAAAAAAGCAGAAAGAAAAAATAGAGTTTTGTGCTCGACATGCTACAGTGACACATACAGGCTTGGGAGGATTAGGTTTACATGTTTAAATTTACATAAATACATATATATATATATATATATGTATGTGCTACATGCTTTACGCTGCGCATTTCACCTGCTGTGTTGCATGCTCCATGCTACATGCTCCATGCTCTGTGTTTTGCGAGAAATTCGAATTTCCATACCGGCTTTACGGTCCCATTAAAATTCAAACGTTATCCCTGAACGATATTATCGAGGTCTGAATTAGGATTCAATAAATCAAGCTCGTTTGGTGTGTATATACATGAAGAAGGAATTGCGTTCCTGTGATGATTCTTTTACTTTTACGTAATGTAATAATCTAGAGTGTAGAAATTCCTGGAAAGTGCGATTTATCTGTCAAGCAATCATTACTAATGAAAAATTTAAAAAATCTTTGATATTTTTGTGTAGAAGTTAAATCTTTTAAAATATTTTGTCAACAGACAATCATCGTCATTACGAAAAAGAAAAAGAAAAGTAACACGAACTATATACCTTTAAATATATCTCACTTACTTATTTTTTTATCCTGTTCTGAGGTAGACCAAATTAAATAATCATGCCGACACATGCGGTTGCCGCACTATATATGTATATTAGATTAATATCTATTGCTCTACCATACGTACAAAAGTTGCTCAGAGGGCGGGTCGGGGAGTAGGGACGTATACCGGAACAAGTCGCAGATCAAAATCAGGTTACAAGCAAATTCATAGGCATACCGATAACGTGACCACAGCCTGGTACGCCATGGGTAATGTTGCAGTATTTTCTTTCTTACATGCGCTGGGCTAGATGCACAATGCGTTTTAATTCGGTCGGACCATTGTCGACACGCCGTTTCTGGATTTAGCCTCCTTCGGGGCTGGCCGTCGTCGGCCCTTACTACGTCCCCGGACACGAGGCTCAGTGCTATATGTCGGAGGCCCTTCAGGTTCGGGGGAGGAGGGTTGATAAAGTGATAAGTTAAGTGATGGCGGTGGTGGTCAGTGGTAGTGGTGAGAGAGTGACAAAGTAGTGATAGTGTTTGAACAGCGCACTTTCGTCGCGTTTTTGATCTCGGGGTCGATTTACGGCGACTGCGCGCCGAGAGCTCTCGTTTGTATATATTTACAATCGTGCGTGTGCTTCGGTGGTATATCTAGTTCAGCGTGATCTCTCTCTCCCTGAACATATAGGTCCTTTCCGCAGGAAATCGCCGTCAATCTCGTAGATGGATCGGATTCCATTCTCTCTATATAGATGTGTTCGTTACGTACGTGGACTACATACGTTTTACTCAATGTTTCTGTTATTGTCGAGCCATAAAATAAAAGGTGTTCGCTCAATTCACGCAGCTCCTTGATAAATGATTATTATAGTTTTACTGATTGTTATTGTTGTATGCACGTATGTAATCCACGAGACATTTTTCTTTGACAGGCGACAGAGTGTAGAAAGAGGATACGTCGTGTGTATTTAGATATTCGATGGCAGGTACGTGCACACGGTCATTATTCGTATTCATTTGTCGAATGACCGAGCGACCTTCGAGAAATCACGCGTTCAGCTAAGACCGACGTGACGACTCACGGTCAGCGGTAGCTTGGTAGAGTGGAGACCCTTCGGAGGATGCTCGTAAATACGTTCGCATACGGTCTTTGCGTAGGATGTGACAAAGCGTGTCCTGTAAACGTATTTGGTAGTTGGATTTGATGCGTATCGCTTTTTCTTTTTTAATCATTGAAGCTATCTCACGAGAAATGCAGAATTCGAATCTTTATCGCTTTTTGCCGTGAAAGTCGCAGTCGTTTCGTGTCGACGAGCATATGCGGTAACCATATGCGATCTGCTATGATCTGTGATTACTGCAAATTGCACGTCTGCTCTCATCCTTGGTTATGGTACTGCACGATTCTGTATATTTTACGAAATGGATTTAGTGAAACATGAGAGTAAGATAAGATGGGAGTAATTTTACTTCGCTCGTATGTTGAGAGACCGTGAGAAATTGACGATTGCAAAAATACTCGCGAACTAGTATCTTTGTTCAACATCGTGGAGATACAAAATCGATATCATGAGAGGTAATAATATCTCGTTTAATGGCTAAATTAAGAGCGAAACGATGTTCGTGACCCGACACTTTTCTATCTGAAACTAATCAAGAAACTCTCCAGAGTTCTACAAATTCGGCGCCTTTCTACCTTTTCTTTTTATAGATTTCATCGGCCGCGATACGTTTCAAGCAAAATTCGCACTTAGAAACGTCTATCAAATCGAATTTACGATTATAAATAGAAACCAAGAATGTGGGCCAATCATAAAGTTGAACCACATGAGAATTGCGACCGTAATATTATTAGCTTACATCCCTTGGTAGTTTCTAGGCAAAGAATAATGTGTTAAGATTAGTGAATGTGTATCTGTGAAATAAAGTCTTGAAAGTTCTCAGAAATATTAAATCAAATTATTAATCTTAATTGTTTTACCGCACAAAGCGACATTTATCTTCTTAGTGATCAATTCTATTGACATTGATTAACTTTAGTTGAGGTTTTGGTTGCCTGTTTACTTCTTCGTGGAAAACTTCGATTAGAAAACGACAAAGATTCAGTCGAACTTAAGTAAAAGTTAATGAAAGCCTGTAAATCTTACGAATCATCTCGAAAGTTTAACGATTTGTGCGAGCATTCTCCTGTAATTCGTGATGGGAATGTATCACGACAACTTATAACGATCGTAATAACTTGTATTCGAGCAGCCCAACCAATTAAGGACGAAAGGGCGTCCGCGAAAGTCCGAGCTTTCTACTCGACGAAACTAATCGACTAACTTGGTCGGACTCCCTGCGGTATCTCGTATGCCGGACTTCCGGTGACCCTTCGACCCTATTCCACGACCGACTGAGTTTTAATATAGATCTTTCAGCGGGGGCGAGTTGAAGTCAAACTTTTTCCATCATCCTGTATAAATCAGTATGGTTGAACGTTCCCGTATACCTAGCATGACCGAATGTCAAATGAGAAGCGTGCAATTATTAACGTTAACCACTTTCAGCATCTCAAAATGTTCCCCTTACAAATCTTGCATTTCCATTTCTGCAAAAATACGTTATGAATGCGATTGTTTTCGTACGTGGTCGTTTGTGCATATTTTTAATTATTCATTATATAATCATCACTACGATGCTGATTTCAATCTGACCGTATTGTGTTGACTTATTCAGGTAATTTGTGCAGTACGCGTGTTCTCGTGTGCACGAATTATTAATACCAGTATTAATGAATAACGGTAGTTATTTCACGATGTGAACGCGTATGAATAAATGGCGAAACAATTTTGAAAGGGACGTTTGAAATTCTCTTGCCTTTTTGTACATTAACACACCGTGCAATTTGCAGTAGTGACGGCAATCAACACGAGCTCGTGACAGTGAAACGTTAGCGCTACCACACACTTTGACGTACACACACACGCGCGCGCACAAACTCGCATTCACACTCGCACTCACACACACACACACACACACACGTACGTGATAATCTTCTCGTATGTGTCTTCGCGCATTGGGATGTTCCCACGGCGCATCATAGCTCCTGGTCAACCTACGATTTCTATGCTTATAGTCTAACGGAGCGACTCGATTAATCGAGACGTGTCTCGTCGACGACTCAGTTGCGTATACAGTGCGCGCATCGATACAGAGGCCGTTGTGACGGCACGGCGCATCGAAGCTCCTTATTAAGGTGCTTATTGACCGCACACTGTGCTCAGTAACAGAATCGGGCTTTTATTGTTAAATCGTACTACGTGAAACAAAGGAAAATGAGATTACATGTGCTTTTCAGTTCCGACTATTTGTGAGTGCATTATTAATCTTGAAGAGAATCCTCTCTCTTTTTATTTCCTAGGATTTAGGGAAGAAGAAAGAATTTATCGGATTACTTAAATCCATCTTATATTCACTTTTTTTTTTCGTTCATCGACTTTCGGGCGCGCTCTGCGAGAGAAAAGTGAAAAGGAAGAGGCTGCAATAAATGTCCGATTCTGCAAGTCCATGTTGTTACATACGTACAATCACTGTGTATGGAATAAAAAAAAGAAACCCAACCAGTGTGTGAGCGAGAGCGGGTGAGTGAGCGAGTGAGTGAACGAGGTGAATGGGAGTGATTCTCACTTGTGTGGCTGACTGATCGTGTGAGTGAGCGTGTGAAGTGGCGAGTGACGGACAGACAGACAGACAGATAGACAGATAGAGAGGGAAAGATAGAAAAGAAAGAAGGAAGTAAAACCTGATGTCGGGAAAAAGGCGAGAGGGGAGGCAGATACCGTTGGGGGAGGAAGAAGGGAGGGAGGAAAAATGGAGAGTGACGGGTTGTGGAAGTTGACAGTATTCTCTGTGTGAGCGTGTAATAAAGGGGGAACACAAAGTTTCCTTTCTTTTTAATGCTCGACGCAAATATACACAGTAGAAGCGTCTTTCTATGTCTTTATCTGAAAAAAAAGGGTTCAAAGCGATGTACAATTGAATCGCATTGAATCAGCGACAATCGGCTATCGATAAGGATACTTTCTGCGTATCGCTTTCGGCGTTATCCTCGAGTTACATGCACGAGTTCACATGCTGGAATTGATCGTTCGTGTTTTACAATCTGCTTCAGCGAGAACAGTAGATATGGCCAATCGGGTATATGGCTAATCACAACGCTAGAGCGACGTTGCAGACTTTTTCAGAGATACAATTGATACTACTAATAGTCATTTCTCAAAGATCTCAATTGTTATTTCTATCAAATGACGCTATTATGTTTAACGGTTTTACGATATAATAATAAGTTCAATGAAAGGAATATTATAATAACATCTCACACATATTGAATTATATTTACGTTGATTGACTCTGTATTTGTTAGAAGCTTTTGGCAACAATTTTTCTCTTTTAAAATTACGTGCACGTACTCGATGATTGACGTCAAAAAGATACGGCGAGTCGATTGTCATTTTGAGAAGTAATATATTGTTGAAGTGCATAGGAAAATCTTTCTGACTTCTGTTATAATATGCGCAAAAGTATGTGTATGTCAGTAGGGTAGAGTGGGGCTATTCCATCAGTTTCAACTTTAAAGTAGGTAATACGAAAATTTACGATAGCAAACAATATTTTTTTGCAATTACATTATACAGTCATGATTACTTCTTGAGGGCACAAGTACAATCCTTTAAATAATCAGCATGTGCTGTTCAGAAACATTATCTCGAGAAATGAACGAAGAAGCCCCGCTCTATCCTATGTCGAATAGAAGTAGGCGAAAATGTCGAATTCTGTGAATTATATTTCGTTCGTTTGTATGCATCTATATAATATGTATAAGTATATATATATATATATGTACATACGCGCGTGTTGTGTACTTACAGCTCTCGATCTCGATATGACACAGTTGCCGGTCCATCGGGAAATATTGCAAGTTCATGGGACACGACGCTGTAATCGTTAAGCTGAAACATATTCAAGCAAAACTCGTTAACAATTGCTTCTCAACAAAATATTTCATGATATACAAATGCCAATCCATTTGCACCCGAGTAACGTTGAATCAATGTGCAGGAATTAATTCGTAGTCGACCTCATTACGCCCGAGTCACGTCAGGATAAACGTGTGAGAACCAATCCGTATCGATTCGATACGTACCGTTAATACTATTCTTGTCTTGTCGATGAGACGTATTATACGAAACGCTACAGACGTACGTATTCGCATGATTCGTACATGCAGACAGTGATCGATGACTTATGCTCTGAGAGAAGTAGGGAAGAATTATTCACGCAAATGAGCGCGCGCTCGTTGCTTCATCGATATTCTTCCTTCGTTCCCGACAGCGAGCGGCTCGATTCGGTGCTTCCGATCCGGAAGTCGAGGATGTAATATAATGGAACGATATTGCGCGAGGGAGTGCAAGTTAGGTATGCATGGATCGCCTGAATATAGCCGGCGCGTTAATACCAGAACACTCCTGGGCGCTCGAAAGGGAGATAGATACGAGAAATGATACGAGCTGTGTCAGACAAGAAGGGGTGGAGGCCGCTACAGGGAACAAATTTGTCGTGCCGAGTACAATTGGTCCCAGAAGTGCCACGAATGTTCTATGGTGATAGAGGACAATGAGAAGCTCGATTTACAGTCGGCGGAAAATACCATGTACGTTTTGTCTCGGACGATGAAAGTAATAGTTTAGGATTAAATTTACTTAACTGACTCATGAATGTAGAAAGAAAGACCTTTTAATCTTTATTGCTTGTCCAACGTAGCATATCATATATTTTCTCCTTTTTTAATTACCATCTAAATTTAAGTGTCGTCATTATGATAGAAAAAAAGATTCGCTTAGATGACTTTTAAACTTGGATTCATTATAAAAAAAAATTCGACGCTTGAAAAATATTACTACGTAAAAGTTATATGTGTATATATGTATAACCGTGAGAGCTACGGATGTAAATTTATACTTAATTAAAGCTATACTCACCGTATGCTACGCGTGATGCTTCCCGAGTGGTGAATGCGAATGAACTCGTTGCTGGTGGTAGCGATGTGAAAGTACGACTGCTTCTCGTTGACGAAGAAGGTGTCGGGTACCCAAATGTTCTTGATGAATTCTGAACCGACGCTGAGCGTCTCGACGCCCGGTCGCGGCTTGAACGCGAGTCGTGGGTCCGTCCAGAATTGTCGGAAGTAAAAATCCAACGTGAAGTCCTGGTACGACACAGGTGACTTATTAGATTGGTAGTCATTTGTGTTCACAGACATATTAGAGAAATACGAGGATTCACGTAAGCTTTTTCGTATTTTTTATTGTATTTTTAGGATTGCTCCGAAAACTGATATGAAATTTACTGAGTTATTGTTACTATTATTAACTGGATCTTTTAAATAAAAATTTTTATGCCATATGCGCAGTTAGTGACACAAGAGTGTAGTTAGCAGTTCTCTGAAAGAAAAACAGTATATTAAAAAAATTAAAGTTCTATTTTAAAAATACATTACATTCACTAAAATGCATTTACTTAGTTATGACATGCTTCCTACGATTTTCTAATCGTAAATCGTATCACTAAAGATTTAGGTAAAAACCAAAGATGCTTGGGTAAATGCCAAAGATAACTACTTCAAAACAAATATTCGTATTTCTCAAAGCATATTCATCTTTATGATTGATCAGATATTTTTAATCGGATTTGCGTCCGGAAATTGGGAAGGCCAATCCATTGATCAATGTCATTTTTACATTTATGAAATTTTATAAAAAACCATGACAGGTTATAATTAATGATAATGGTGATTGGATGCCATAACTAAGTAAATGCACTTTAGCAAATATAATGTACTTTTAAAACATAATTTCAATTTTTAATATACTCGGTTCTTTCAGAGAAATATGCTCTTGTGTTACACTGGCTGCATTATTCCAAAAATAACATGAGAATAATGAGTAAATTTAACAATTTAATAATGAAATAAATATAAGAACAATATAGATATTATTCACTATAAAAAGTATGGTTATGGATTTGATATGTCTATGTATAATAATTCTCATCGTATTGGTGTTAAACATTAATCAACATGGTGCAGATTAATACCATGGATTTTAATATCACCATGACGGTTCCAATATAAATATTGGATGTTTTATTAAATCCACATGTTGGCATAAATATTAACATCAACATGGTGAGAATTATATGAACATTGCCATGGTTTTAAATCCACACTCATATTTTTTAAAAGTAAAAAGATAACTAAAAATTTATTTAATATTACTTGCATTTTTAAAACAGATATTCGAGAATGGTATAAAAATATCAATAACTCATAAAATGCACTTTTCTTATCGTCAAATTTAATTTCAACGTATAATTTATTAATTAGTTATTAGAAATATTAAGAAACATTTTTGATGTTTGCATACCTTTTGAACAGAGCATATAAAGGCCAATTCGAAATGCTACGTTAGTCCTCGTTGTTCTCATGAGTCTGAGCGTATAAAATTTCAAGAGATTGAAAAGGCATATGCGTTTCTACGCGAAGGAAACGCAAAATTGTGCAAGGTAAATAACAATTGTGGTATAATTCAGCCGCCCGCGTTTACGATGCGGCCGTCGTTTTGGATGTAACGTGTCGATCCGAAGAGATATTCGTGCAAGGAGAATTAAAGTACGGGAGGGGAAACACGTTCGGGATCGCGTACGTCGACAGGTATCTTCGAAAACTGAGGCGGCTCATCGTGTTATCGTAATACGAAGAATCGGCCACTTAACGTTTACGTGACCCTATATCCAGACCTCCTCCGGTGTTCTACTTGACCTCACGCTGTGAAACGAAGCGAGGCTAATTCGGCGCGGCGCGGCTATAAAGTCCGAAGTTGCGACGGTAACTTCGAGAGCTTTGTAGAACGCTCCATCATTGGGTCTCACACTCGCAAGAGCGTTTATCCTCAGGCTTGAGCGACGTGTGAGAGCAACTCGGACGAAAGTGATTTCGGGTAAACCGTGATTGACGACCACGCTATTCCATTACCAAATCCTTACGGTATTATATTAAACGCGAGTCTGACAAATATTTTTATTTATTAAATTTAATTTCTTTAACAAATAATTTGCGATCTAATTGCACACCAATACGTAACAACATATTATATGCGACAAGAGGATTAAGTTTAAATAGATAAAAATTACGCATATAAATTAAATATAATTAAGTTAGAGATTTTATAATTATTCACAGTTAGTTGAGACGATAATTTATGATGAAACTTTAGCCTTTATGATACTACGAAAGCTTTAATAATAAAAGAATGAACCTTAAGCTTTCATAATTGCAATGGAAATCGAGAGATATAAAGAAATTATTTCCATACATGAAGATAATGACAATAATTCTAGTTATCTAATAGTAAATTTGATTATTTGCATTACACTAGATTAGTGCATACTGAAAGCTTTTATACATGAAATGAACAAAATTAAATGTAAAAAAGCATAGATATAAATATTTTAAACAATTAAGTATCCAGTAACGCCATTTTTGTCATTTAATGGAATTTACATGTATTATTTCAGTGTCAAAGTTGTTTATATTATGTCTCTGCATTTTATTTTATATAAAGCAGCATTTAATGTATACTGATCCAGTACCTATAGTGACCGAATTCACTATAATACAATGCAAATAATACGTTATTATGCCGACATAAAATCGTTGGCAATGTCGCGAGCTTTCTAAATTGCTCCACTGCCGATTTCGCTGAAATCTTTATTCGTATGGGTGAGGAAGTTGAAGTACTGAACTGACTGAAATAAATGAGTAGATTTATTATCCAAAGTAGAAGTTTCTTAATCACCTTGCTATTATAGCAAGAAATCCTGAGTAGAACATGTTTAAAACTTACTTGATATCAGGTTTTGTTGCCTTATTATATTACTGGATTAAACTATAACAGAATTTGATAATTGTTAAATTATAATTGATTGAAGATTTTAAACAAGCTATAGTTTAAATCTAGCGTACAGAATATAAAGAAAATTGTATGATTTTTTGCGTCATTGATAATATGGATAGATATACACGGTTGGTATATTTTTTTAACAAATTAAATATTTTTCGTTATTTTTTAATTAGTTCAAGATATCCATGTGCTGATCATTACGTTGTAATTACTTTTTGATAATCCACATGCTATTTCATTTGATTTATTACTGCAATATCGCAGTTGTTTCACTATCACACAATTGTTTCTAATTAGTCTTATATTACAAAGCCACGTTAAGAATCTGATACAAGCCTGCCTGTAAGCGCACAGTTACGATAGTGAGTTAATAGTTTATAATTACGATGCTAGGCACGATTATGACTCGTAATCTTACGCGAGAACATACGCGTGACCTGCACGCCTCGTGAGCATCGAGATTCCTGCCGACGTGGATTCGATCACAGGACAGGAGTTTCGCGACGCGAGTATAATTCGTGTGTACACGCGAACGAGATAAGGTGTGGAGACCGTGTATGTATAGTGACTACATATATATACATACATCTAAAACAGGTATTTTACGACGAAATCACTATGTACAGACATGCTACGGAACTGCCATAAAATTCATGCACTGCACGCTGTATGAGGACAGTGTTGTATTGCGTATAGCACCTTTGAAATATCCGATCGTTATCTTGGTGTATCGTCTTTATAAAAGAGTTTCTAATAATGAATGTTAATTTAATACTTATGGATAATTTTTCTTCTTTTTCTGCGTAGACATGGAACATGACGTATTTAAATAACCGACGATAACGGAACAGTGGAGAAACTCTCTCTACTATCTCTGAAATGAATCCTTTGAATCTTATGATTCACAATTAAAAATGTAGAGAATTAAGTTTATTGCGAAATGTATATAGTAAGATTCAACTTTTCATAGGAATTATAATTAAATTTTTTTTTAACTTATTTTGTTTGTTTACCTTTTTTCGCTCAATTATATACAGCGAATTCAGTTGAACGCACTAGTGCGCACTGGTCATATTAAAACCGTACACTGACTTAATCTGGGTGTAAAAGTGAGATACAAGTATTTCGAATTATAAAATACATATTTTACCTAACAGCACAATAAAATGCATTGAGGATTTCACGGTTTAATCGGTTTAATCCGTTTCTATATTTATATTGAACACATCTTTACGGCAATTTGTGACGGCTTTAATACGCATCGGTGCGTGTTGAGTGCGTCCAATCGAATTCGCCAATAATCAGCAAAATACGATGCTAGCAACCAATTTTATGATAATTATTAGCAAAGTTCTGATCAGCAGGCGTAAAATTGTAAAATGTTAAAGAATAAATTTTAGGAATAAAGTTCAGAATTTTACAACTCTAATAAGATGTCACGGTTTCATGACAAGAGAGAGAGTTTGACCCCAGGTGAGGCATTGTTATCCTCTTCGACGACGTGTGCGCGCATACGCGAAGACTTTTCCTGCCATTCACATCGCGTCGTTATGAAGTATTCAATATGCGTGGCACGTTTCTCGGTTTATTCCGTCGTATATTTATTTTAGAAATTTTATCGTCAATTGCGCTTTAATTTAAGTCACAAATAAAGAATCGAACAATTATGATTTTATTGTGCAAATAGCCATAAAAGATAATTTATGTACCGATTCGATTGCATCATATTGTTAATAGTACGTGTATTGAATTTGAAAATTCAAAATATAATGTACAAATATATGATAGGTAATTAATCTCGGTTTAAACGAGCGCAAATACTCTGGCGAATATGAAAGACCTTGAAATATTCCGCGGAGATACCATATGGAACGGAAGTTGTCATCGTTCGCATTTCTGGCAACTCTTCAGGCGCACTGCGGTTACATCGTGACGTGTAATTGCCGCGCTAACAAATCTTCGTGTATGATTAACTGATCAACAACTCCCACGCGAACACATTTACGAAAATTTGTCTCCAAATTCTTATTCTTTTTGGCTTACTATAGTTCCTATTTTTCATTTCTTTCCATTTTTCACATGTGTAATTTTCAATTTTTAAGCTATCGCGATGTATTGTTCAGCGCGAATTATTTGTTTTTTTAGACACATTAAAAATGGGAACAATAAGATTTTCTTTTCCTTTTAGAGGAAACATTAGAAAAAATGTGTAGTTGTTATTACGTTTGGAAATGCGCAAAATATTTACTTGTTAAATGCAGTGAAATTAATATGTCTTGTAAGTACCGAAATATTTCGGCGTAAACAGTATCTGTTCATTGCTCAACTATACGTGAAAATATTTCTCACGTTTATCTCGACGGCACGCAAATCTTGCGCGGTGTATTTGGGTGTAAATCGAGCAATTCGAGCAAGTACGCGCGTCTCGTTGCCGGTGAAACATTTCCGGGAGGAATGCGAGCAGGTGTGCGCAAGCATCTCTATCACACGCAAATCGTAGCATAAAAAACAAAGAACAAGTGAAAAGCTTTGTGGAAGCGTTTCAGGCAAAAGCTCGCAGGCCAATCGATCCAAAAAAAGAGAGAGAAAGAGAGAGAGAGAGAGAGAGAGAGAGAGAGAAGAATAGAAAAAAAATGGAAAAAATGGCGTAGCGTTGTGTTGTAACAACAAGTGATGGAAGCGAGAGGGGCTCGTACGAGGAGGAACGCTCCATTTCGGAGTCCATCGCGCCTCGACGAGCGCGAATTATCACAATGTGTACGCGCAAGCACATAGACCCGTGGTCATGTGTTACGCACACACATACGCACACCGAGAAGTACACACAGTACAATAAACGCAGGCTTTTCGTGCGCACAAACGCACGTGTGCACGTATATACACGCACACATACACGCGCGCATACACACACATATATATATATACCGCGGCACGCGTGCGCGTGCACGTAACACGCGCTCGCGCTCGAAGAAGTCATAATATATACAATATATATAGCGTGACGTGATTCATAGCAACCAGAAGCGCACTGCACACACTGACAATGACACAGCTCATATAGGTGTCATAGTATATTTATGATATAACAGCATAGTTATATACGAGATATATATGCAAATACAATTATAAGTATCAGTATAGTCTCGATGTAGTCGCAACGTCGCACGAGCTATACTCTTCATTTGGTATGTAATCATCGGCTGGCCGAGGATGGAGAGGAGGTACAGGGCGTAAAGAAATATCTCGTTCTTCGAGGGCCGCGGGGCATCTTCTATCGATACTTTTTCTCCTCATCCTCTCTTGCTTTTTTCATTCCCGCTTTATCCTTCTTTTCTTGGTCTCGTCCGGCCGAGAGGACTACAATCAACGAGCACATAAAGGCGCTTTCACCGTATTATTCTCTCCGCCTATGCTCGTCAATTTTTTTGAAGGCGAACGATGAAAGGAAAGATAAATTGGTAGGAAAATAGTCTCGTTGTTCGCAGATATGCCGGCCGGAGAGTCCAAAGAGTGGCCCTCGAGGGATGGGACATTGGAACTATTGGAAGTCGCTTGGCGATGAGGACAGATAGGGAAACGAGACAAAAGTTGGGGAAAGGGATACGTAGAATGGAAACTCGCCAGCGGGTGTAAAAACTCGCGCGTCACGTCCCAGGTGACAGTGTCGACTTGATTTGGTTTCCGCACAGGGCTCAACACCTGGGGTCCAGCCTCGTACATTCAGCTCCAAACTCGTACTCTGGATCTCTCGGGCGAACGGGTTCCGTTTCCCCGCGCACGATTACGTGTCAAATATACACGACAGAGAGATAGTCGACCGCAAACTCGTAGGATACAGTCAAGTGCTTCGGGGGCTGCGGTGAGTCAACGTTACCGCTATTCTGGAATTCATCATGAACCGAAGGCTCTGAAAACTTTAGACCGAGAGTCACGGCGTCGGTCGCCAACGAACGAGCTCGCGAACTGCCCGCATTATTTTCATTCTATGATATGGATACGTTTACTGCTATTTTGGACGATCGGCTAATACGACTAGTTTACGTCAGAATACTAGAGATTCCTCTGTCGGTTTGATTTCTGATATAATTGTTGTCAGAGAAACGGGTTAAGAGTCGACAATCCGTGCGCACTTCGAGATGCGCTTGATAGAGAGATGGATCCAGTTTCGTGCCAGTTTGAATCTGAATGTCGATACCGGAACAAAATACCTTCGATTACTACGGGATTTTAGGCATAATACTCAATACGTTGTACGGTGCCGCTATATACCTTAAATATTGAGAAACAAATACGAATATATATATAGATATATATAGATATACGTGTACCAATAACGCAGGATACGCGTACGTACACTTTTATGTATTTCGTATATACAGATGTGGCCACATAAGAGTGTACGATTACGCGTATACGAACGTATCTCAACGGTGCGGCCTACGGTGCTCGATCCGAAATTCAATTCATTGCCAATTAATCACGTATTGAACATAAGACATTACCGTTTTACTTTTATATACTTCATTTTTTTCTTATATGTACGTCCTCGTTAGTCGGAAGTAGACTTTCAATAATACACATACTATATTGTGTTACAGAGAGAAGCCCGATGGGATTTCCGCCTCGTGGATTTTCCGGAAAGACGGTAAGTCGAGCTCGGATTTTTGACATAAATACGATCCTTTCGAACGAGAAATGGTTCGCAACGACGCGATATCGCGAAGAGGATTTAATGTTCTCTCGCGGGATTAAAAGGTTGTGCGTTTTTGCCGTCACCATTCCCCTGGCGAGGACGACGTTCATCGGGTCTCTCTTGAAACTTTTCCACTTATTGTTAGATCTTTGCGCGTGACAAACGAAACCGCCGGTTTATCGTCGGCTCGAGCACCGCGGGTAGGGCCATGCAACAAGAACATCGCAAATCGCATCAAACGACTCAACCATAAACCATAAACGAAGTGGACAAGAATATATCTTGCGAAGACTGTGGAACGTAGCAAGGTTCCCTTGTAACAGTTCAGCCAACCAAACAGCTGTGACGAGCTATAAAAACGTAGGTTAGTAGGCCATCTGTGTGTATACTATTGTCGCTTGTGTGTATACTGGTATATATATCTCCACGTGTACGAACGTACATACGTGGGATGTGTGTATGTATATGTATAGCTTATACCGTGTGGCTGTGTGTCGATACGCCCCTTGCTGCCGACATAAACATCGCTATGCGAGTCGCATGTATTTCCCCTGGTGCACCTTTCCGCGAGTAGATATCGAGAACGACTCGAGATTTAAGCAGATGTGAACATATATGCACGCGAAGGTATTGCTAGTTTACGATGCTACTTTATATGAAACTTTACGCGTGCAAAATCAATACGTATAAAAAAAATATATATATTTCTTTTAACCGTACGCATACTATGACATTTTGGTCGATGTACGACTTCACGGACACGTATGATATTTTTATTACTATTGAATTACATTCATATACAATGATCTGCCAACGAAATTTCGACGGTCCACATATGTTTCGATTGACATGGATATTTTTACATGAATATCCGTATCATTGTTATGCAGTAACAAATAAACAAACCGAAACAGATGATACTCTATCGGAAGCAAGTGGCGCGACTGGTAAGCTGATTTGATCAATGATGGTGGGCGTCGTCGATTCCACGATAGGCGCTCGCTCGACGTATGATGATCGGTCCAATTAAATGTCAGAGTTAAAAATTCTTTTTCAAGCGGTATCGACATAATTTTGGCATTACGGTCGAGCGTGGACTATCGCGATGCGAAAACGGCTGTGTCGGGCGGAAATGGGCGTTCCCGTTGTCGCTTTTTGATACGATGGATACGAGCGGGTTGGGAGAGGAGAAGGTGATCGTTTGCGAGACTGGACGAAATAAATGAACGGACAATTGTCGATGTCAAGTTTGTATGAGTTTGAATGCAAACTGTACCATCAACACCTCGGACACGGAGCTGATGCTGAGGACATACATGGTGACGCCGACTTCCACGGGCGGACCTGCAATCAACAAAACCATCCGGCCTTGGTCGCTGTGATTACCCGCCAATCTCTATTCAACCGTGTACGACCTATCGTGTACGAGATAAATAGATATCTAGAGACAATAGTAATAATAATAGTAGTGACAATAGTAATGACAAATCTATCTTTACCTCTGACTCACGCGCGCTTTACTCCCGCGGTTGAAATTTAGGCACCCTCTCTAAAGCACTTTTGAAACCGTCTCTACATCGTATTGCGTGCCATGGGGCGTTTTGCATGTTGTGCGCGACGTCTATCGGAGGAATCTAAAAACTAACGCAATCCCAAGCGCTCCCATACAAACCCACGTCGCGAGCATACTCGACAAAATCGCGCGGACGAATCGTTCGGGCATTTTTTTTTTTCCTTACCCCTCTCGTGTCTTCGGATAAATCGGACAACGCCGTTCATGCGCGGAGAGGGAAATCATATTCACGCGCACCTATCCGTGTGAGCCAGAGGCAAAGCACGAACGGACAAGTCGAGGAGAGCTCGCACCCTGCACGGAACCAAATCAACAGGACTCGTCGTCGGCCACGTTGCTTTCCAAGCTAGAAGAATCATCCATACTTGTCTCGTTATATAGGCATTATGCTCTTACGTATATATTACATACATATCACAGCCACGTAGCGGTATGACATTACCTTACTACTACTTTTTTTTTTGTTCGTTTTGTACCGCGTCGCTTTATAGTGGTTTTGCTTTGTCTCGTTCTCTCACCCTTTCGCTCTCTCTTTCGTTCTCTCTGCACTTTTGCATCTTGTTTTTGCCGATCACTCGTCACATCGTATTCCAATTAGATTCATTGTGGCTATATGTGTACGTATTCCGGGGAAATATGGCTCGTTTTATATTATCGTTTTTTCGCCCTATAATTAGAAGACGCTCCTCCGCGATCGAGAGCGGCGCGTCGTCTTGTCGAACGTTCGTCGAACGACATCGTTACTTTACACTGAATTGCTGTCATTGTCATTGCGGTCGTCGATTCCGGGCGAAATCTATTTTTTTTGTATTTTTTAGCTTCTAAGGGGGATGTGAGGGAAATGCCTCGAATACCGAGAGAGCTGCTGGAAGGAATTCGGACGGATAACGATCGAAGCACATCGATCGCGGATTGTTCTCTCTCGCGTGTTCGTACACGAACGCGTGATACGTGCGGTGTTTCGACAGAGAGATAACGGAAGTGTCGGGGATTTCTTTCGGGGGTGGCGGGACATAGAATAATAATAATTGTAAGTGATGGCAGGCGGCAGCCCATTTCAGCAACCGCGGCATAGCAGCTAGAGCGTCTAAAAACGGTCTAACGGGACGGTCGTGCGTGTTTAATATATATTGAACAAAATACTATTTTTTCCTGAGAGCAGAAAGCATAAAAAGACGCTCCTCATTCACGTTCTCTCTAACACTACGTGACGTTCGGGGCAGCCCAGGCTCAAAGTCAGGCAGGAAATCAGTGAACTAACTTTTCCACGCCCGCAGAAAACGAAAACGTAGTTGGAGCAACTGAGAAAATTTATCTTAACGTTGCTTCACAGTTCTGTACAATTCTTTTGTTAGTATCAATAATTTTAATGGCGTTTTACGTCAATACAATTCGTGCATATGAATCTTATCGAACGTCTAGTTGAGAGATTATTTTCGAAATAAATCTAGCTTCCATTAAACGGAAACTACACGTAATAATTTAGAGCAAGTCTGGTTGGTTGTGTTTCTTTTTTTTTTTTTTTTCGAGATTTAGCTCGATTTGCGACCTCAGCCACGCAGTCTCGCTGCTTTCAGTTGCCGAAACTACAGTCCCGTTTCTCGAGCGAGGAACGAGGACAGCCAGTATATATTATCTGAAATATGAAATAGTACTTTGTCCATTTTTTCCAGTATATATTTTTGTTTCTTTCTGTTGCTCGCTACTAAAGTGTACGTGTATGTTTCTGTATGTGTATGGGAGAAATGCGTGTTAGGTCATACACGCGCACACTTATTCCTGCGTCGGTGTAAACCGGTACCGCGATAAGCGACGGGCCACATGGTACTACAATATATCAAATGAGTTAGGAGAGACTCTGTGCTCGGTTAGCTTCATTTCAGTAGTTTCGAAGTGCAAGCGGTAAACCACATAGCGTAATCACCATAGCGCGCGTTACGAAGTGCGTCTTAGATATATGGTTTACTAAATTGATATTTACATACTAATCAAATGGAGGTTTCTATCGTGCCTGCACAAGGAAAAAGATTTCTTTAATAAATGTAGTCATTGTAATAGTCAAATCAAATCGATTCTTTAAATTAAGAAATGTAATTGATTACATTCAAACTAAATTTTTAGGATTAGTTAAAATAATGTTCATTCAAAATTGAATTGTTTCAATAAAATAAAGGAGTTTCGAGTCCGAATAAATCATTTTCTCCGTGTGTAAGTAATAAAATATCTACGCGTCAAGATATACGATTGAAATAATTTTGCCATTCTGATTAAAGCGGAAGAAAAATATCACGCGAAGAAGTTATTAGAGGAAAAATTGCCGATATGTACAATGACAGTTGTCATTTTTCTTCTTGCTACAAATCATTAGTTCTCGAGTATATTTCAACAGTCACATTCAAAGATGAGATGTCAAATAAAATCATAAATTATAGTCTGAAGTATCATCAAAATGTTGTAAAATCAAATAGATTAATAGTAACATTTCCTAGAATTAATAAGTGATAGAAATTCTGCGTTTTATCACATGTCTAGAAATCATGAATTTGTATTTCAATGAATGAATATGTGTTTTGATATTTTTACTCTTTTCATTGAATTAAATTGAAAAATATATAAATCTCGATTAATGATCTAATGCGATTAAAAGCATTTAAAAGCAGAGGAATTTTCATTTCACATTTAGACGTATTTCATTTTAGAGATGCGCTATTCGTAATGTTGGAGAACTAGAATTGGCGAAGCACCGATTAGTTTTCTTCTGCATAGTTTGAGTTCAATTGGTCCCGAAATCACCGTGCCAAGAAATTGGATGTCGCCTCGTATCGGCGGACGAGATCCTCGAAGCGAGCACAGAGAATCGTTACGGTAATCATGTTACCCGTTTTCACGGTTCCAAACGTCGTTGTTAAATGAACAGCACATCAAAGGAAAGACACATTGCCCAGAGCGATGCGGTTCTGCGCGTGGCAAGTTAATTCATTTCGTCGTCAGAGTGTCGATCAACGAATGACGGTACCAATGTAATAACGATGGGCGGGGATCGTTGAGAGTTTCTCGTGTTCCACTCGATGCACCGAAGATCGAATTTCTTTCGTTGTACGCTGAAAAAAGAGTCTGGTTATAGCTATCAAATGCTGAATAAAATAATTTCAATTAAATATTTAGATATACAGGGTGAATCAGAGTCGTTGAACCAGCTTTTTACCCTATGAGAAAATAATTGACTGCACACGTTATAATTCAATTACACGGAGAAAATTTTATATTTAAAATTACTTTAATGTGTGTAGTAGTAGCTGTGGTCTTCATGTAAATTATAAGTTTAAATGCTATAATTATTTTTTTAAAAACAATAATACAACGTAACTTTTACACTTTTTTATAGTAAATTTTATAGTAAAATTTTTTATTATAAAATCAAATATTGTTGAATGAAAGTTAGTATTGTAAAGGTAAGTAAAAAATATATACTTAGCCAATTTTATTTGCGTACCATAGTAAAAATTAACTGTTTTCGTGTTAGAATATGGCTTAACAAAATAATTACTTTATTTATGTGATAAAAATTAGTATTACCATAGTAAAAGTTAAATCGGAATTATGTTGTGAGGATCCATACGAAAATTCAAGACATGGTAAAGTGTAATTTAAAATTATATTAAAACTTAATATAAAATTTTCTTCGTGTAGGTATGAAGTCGATAATTTTCTCAAAGGGTAAAAAGGTGGTTCAACGATTCTGATTCACCCTGTATATGTGATATAACCAAACATAATTTTACCTTTACAAATATTTAGCAAGTATTATCATTGGTAATACCATTTGATAATACTTATTAAATATTTGTAAAGGTAAAATTATGTTTAATTATATTACATTCGGTTGAAATTATTTCACTTAACAATTGGCAGGTATAAAAAAAGAGACTCTTTTTTTCAGCACACTAAAGCAAAGCTCGTAGGGCTGTAATTAATCAATCGTTACACTGAGAAAAATATTTGGTTAAAAATGGACGAATCAGAAGAATTCTGATTGTATCAATTCCATCTATCGCGGCTAGAATTCTAGTAGATTTAATAAAAAAATTTCGATGTGTCCATTTTCAACCGGAATTCTAATTAATCCAGCTAGACATTTTCCACAGTGTATGTATACGCGTTCGGAGCAAAATAATCGCGATGATGTCGTTAGGCAATGAGAAGATAATTCATGCTCCAGAGAATGTATTAAACAATGAGTCGTTTATTGAAGATCCGATTCGACCGCTGAAAGTATCGCCCCAATTAGTGATTAACGATATGAATGAATTTATTTACTGAGGCGACACGGACAGCATGAGAGATGCACCCGCATAGATGCAAACGTTGATTGTTAATGCAATCAACATTGGAGTCGACCACTAGAATCAACATGCGTTGCTCTCTCGTTACCTTTGTTGATTTTCGAAATAAATCATTTACTCGGATATCATCGCGCGATACTCAAGTATCTGTTTCGAGAAGAAAGAGACAATAATAACAGAATATGTTTACGTGTTTTAATAGTTGCAAACACACATAACACAAATAGAGTGATAATTATATTGCATGAAGTAAAATCTTCTGAGTCTACGTAATTGAATAATTGAAAACGATAATTGTTTCATTCGTTGCGAGGGTGGTGAAAACAAACGGGAAGAATGCACACTCGTGTGCGCGTGTATGTACAACAGTGTGGAACCGGATATACATCCGCACTCGTGTTGCCGCGCGTATATAAGAGCAGAAGTACAGAGTATCGCATAACGCATGAGGTATAAGAAAATCAACCAATCAGAGTCTGCTATTTTGTGGAAAGAAATAAAGGACTTTGATTGATTAATTTTCTCATGTATTATGCATTATGCGTTACGCGTTACGCAAGATTCTGTGCTTCCGCCCTAAGTCTCCTAAGTGTGTCTGTGCACGTGTGTCGGTGGGTAAAAAATGCTAATTGCAGTTCAGTAACGATCAGCGGCAATCGTTGACTTGAAAATGCACGGGCACTAAAAAACGTATGATTCGCTTGGCCGAAGAGACCGACGGGCGGGCGGGGGAGTGGAAGGGCGGATTTTGTGTTTAGCCGAGAACGATAGTAATGAGTAACTTTCAGCGGAATTACTGAATAAGACCTAGAGGTAGTACCATTTTCACTTCGGATAGGGAGCTGATACTCAAGACGTACATGGTGACGCCCACCTCGACGGGAGGACCTGAAATCGAAGGTTAGTAAGACTGAGTCGCCGGTTTCCGGCCGCGGCCAAGCTACACGGTGAGAGTGACTGTATGGCATTCGTTCGTTAATTACAAGTATCACACATATCTATTTTTCTTTCTTTTTCGTTCTTTTTCGGTAGAGTTCTGTGAATTTACTGTGAATGCGAAATGGTATGTTGGTGAGGTCGCTACGTTGGATGGATCGCTGGAAAGTGGTAATCGCTTTCGATTAGACGATGTCTCTGATAATTTATGCGCTAATTTACGTGTGCTCGGTTGTCATCAATGTTACACAACGACGGTTTTGCGGACAGGCTTAATCTCTCTGTACGCAGCGCTGTGACGTACTTTGTACCGTATATAATTTGTATTATACGCGTTCGGATTTATCGAGGCGAATAAATCATATTTAAAGCTAAGCTGGTATTAAACGTCGTAAAATTATTTACACCAAATATTTTTTTCTTTTTTCATCTTTTTTTAACATGCCTGATATCGTTTAATTGTGTTCGAGAATATATTTTCTTCACGCCACGTAATTAGTTTGCAATTATTTAGTTTTAATTTCTATAGTAAACGTTATAAATAGAGTTAATAATTAATTTAACAAAGTTCTCTCAAGTAGGATATATTTAATAAAATACATTACTATATAAACAATCATTTACGCTCGCGTTTTCCAACATGCGACGTGATATATAAAGATATTTCAGATTTTATCGTAATCTTTGCGAAATCTAAATTCAAAGACCTGACGAGGGTTCGTGAAAATTTCAGTAGTCCGTGCCAGATGTGAGGCACGAAATCGAAGCTGCCGGTCGAATTGATCGGCCGCAAAGACGAAGCGGAAAAATGTAATCGCGCCCGACCAGGCGCTATCTCACCGTAGAAAAGTTTATGGACGAAATTCGGGCAGAGGGTGAAAGAAGGGCGGGAAGTCAGGTGCAGATGGAAAGAACCCGGTTGTCGGGGGAGTGAGGCCGAGGGAGGGATGGAAAGGGTTGGGGAATGCGAGGCGCATATACGTGTCCACGTTGGCGTTTTCGCGATAAAGTTGACTCGTAAACAACGGCTCTGCCAACGCCATCGCGCGCCACTCGACCGATATATCTTCATTTCCATTTCTAGGATGTTTTTAAAGCCCCTATAGCCGAGGAACATCCCATATGGGATACATATTTCACAATGACGTTCTCGCGACATGCTGGAAAACGCACGGCTGACGTGGTATCGAGTTAATTGAAACGCGCCAGTATGCTTCGCCCGTGCAAACCGATCGCCCATGAGAGAGCTTACTCCGAAAAAAAAAGAAAAAAAAAAGATTAAAAATATTTCAAACACATGATGTAACTGCGGAAGAACAAAAATTAATAATCAGCCATCTGATCGAAAAATTGCAGTTATCAATCTCGCGTAAATTGATATTTGCTAACTATAAATATTTTTACGATTATGTTTTTCTTATGAATATATTTTATATATGAATTTTTTCCCTTTCACTATGCGTTATGTATATAATATTAAATATTATATTGAATTAAATTTAGTAAATTATATTACGATTGGAAAATTATTTTTAGTATAAACTTTTAAGTAGACTACACAGTTTTTCTCTTGAACCGATGAAAAATATTTGATAACTCTATATAAAAAAAGTATAAGCACGTAATATGTATAAAGTTTCATCGTTTTAGTTGATTTGTTTGTTGTAATTCTAGTCGAGTCAATGTTTTAGCGTTATAGAGTTTCTTTTTTAACGCGAATGCGAAAAGTTTTTGTTTATCATTACGACAGTCAGTTTATGGAGTGCAAACGTTTCGAGTTTCTCGTCACGTATTTTGTCATTTTCCGTAGGCCTTGGATGGCAACGGTAGAGCTCGCGTTTGAAAATCCGGCTGCGCTCCGGGGAATATCCAATGAAGCACTACGTATCGAAGAGAGCAGCGGAACGGTTTATCCCGTCCGTCCGCGGTATTCTCGTGTCCGTTTCCGTAATGTCCGCGTACCGATCTAAATTTTAAATGTTAGAAACTCGTATTCCTCCGGGGATTCCGTGTATCGATATGCGGGAGCGGCGAGAGACGCGGATATCGGCGATTCGAATCTAGACGATATATTTAGTGCATTTTTTTGCGATCTGTCGAGATAGGAACCTGTATACTTGATCCCGCCGGAAAATGAAATGATCGTCTTTTATGCCTGAGAGTCAGCTCGAGTTTACTGCAAAGTGAGTTATCAGTAATGCATTTTTCTAATGCAGCTTTAAAAAATAAACGATATATAAATAATATATATTTTTGCCCTACGACTTCAATCACAATTGCAACGGCAAAGTGTGTTATTGCATTAAAAATCAGTTGGTAAATTTTTAATTGTTTTAGTATTGCTGAAACAACTTGTGGTTGTAAAATAATAAATTGAATAATATTCAGATAAAATAAACGGTTTGCATGTTTAACAATTGTATGGAATGTAATTAAATGATAATACGCTGAATACTGTATTTATTTTATTTTATTGCGAGAATTAATAATTGGAATAATTTTAACTACCTTCAGCATACGAATTCGAACTTTTAATTATTCAGTTAACCGCTTTTTCGATTTTTACATCTGACCTGTAATAGTAGCAATTATAACTGCGAGGACAAGAATACATTTTGGACTAATATACGGTAAACGTTTTTAGCTTCTTCAAAAATGGAGAACCGAAATGATTCTCGGTCAATTAAACTCTGAATTCTTTTTTGGTCGGAGGAAAAATAGAGCAGCTACATGAAATCGAGGCGTCCCATTTTGTTAGGAATCGCGGTACTGATAGTCGAAAAATAGAATCCGGGACAAAAGGAGGCGTTAAGACGCGACAGTAAAATCAAAGTCAAAATCGTAATTGAAGGCGAGATACTGCGCCTCTGTGTAGTCCGAGAGGAGATGCCGTTAACGGTAACCCGTGGCAACCCGTGGGGCGTCCCAGCATCGATCCGAGTTTTATCGAAGCGCTCCAGCCCCGCCCTACCTCTACGAGGCCACCCCCGAAAATGCGACTTTGTCGTGGTAGAATCGTCGACACGTGAATTATAATCGTAGCTGCTTCGACATCGATGATCGGTCCGCGAGCCAAGCCGACCTAAACGCGCGCTGGGACTTTTTGGCCGGGCCTATCGAGCCGAAAGTGGGACGGGGGGACCGTCCATTGGTAGGCACTAATTGCCTCTAACTGACTCTCGAATGGCGAACGTGCTTACTCGAAACTGGACTAATGGCTCTTTAATAACCCTATGTTTTATAAGCATCGCGTTTATTCGACCGCAAAATCGTACCGCGCTTGGTAGTCGATAAACGTCTGGCATTTATTTGATACGGTCGTTTACGCAAAAGTCGGTATCTACAAATTACGTGCAAGCTGTATATTATTGCGGATTGATCAAGAGGTAAAAGAGAACGCTTTGTGCTTTACACTTTTATCTTCAGGGAGTCACGTGCCGTTCCGATCTCCGTGATAGAAACGCGCTGTCTGCCGCATCGTTTTATCGGTATTTCTTTTTCGGTAGTCGCGCGGTTGAGCCGCGTGGTAAACTGCAAATTACTCCTTTGCCGGGGAAACAGGATGCGATTCGCGTACACGTGCTGCCGCGCTGTTCCTGTCAGAGTTGTTTTATGGAAACGGTAGTATGCTCGAAAGCTCGTCGTTTTTTGTAGGGTAAAACGTGGGAGATGATAAGCGACGTCAAAAATATTTCCTGGAGCGTTTCGCCGGAGCTTTAGCCGTTATGTCGCACCATTGTTACAACAATCCGAAAGCCTGTGCTTTATATTTTGATTTATCGCGTATCGATTTCGTGCATTAAATGTTTTTAGGTATATAAATCCTACGTACATTTACCCACCGTCTTCTGTTCTTCAGTTTCTTTTATCTCAGCACTGCATTAAAGTGGAATACGGTACCATTTTATCTTTTTTTTATCCGAGCACACGTAAAAAGCTTTTTTCTGTGCTTGCAGCGAACGAAGTGGAATTAAAAAAGAGTCGTATACTGGTTTTCTGTTCGTTCGCCAATTGATTGGTTTCGTCGGTGTGTCAATATTTAGTTTCTTTCGTCATCTAACTCCCTCATTTTCGTTAGTTGCAAGGTAACGTTTTAGATTCACGTAATAGTGCAACGATCATAAACAATGAAACGGAAAAAGCATCGTGCCGAACGCAAAACTTGTTCCAACGCAAATTACCTCACGTGCGTAAATTAATCAAAATTGATCAACGTTAATCGAATAAACACGCCGAATATATCGAATTGACAAGTTTTGCGCATGGTATAAAATCCACGAATGATCTCGTATATCGTAAGATGGGGAAAATCGAGTCTTTACTCACCTCCGTAGTTCGGCCTTACTCTTTTATCGTAACTGACGGAGAAGGAATCCAGTATCGCAGAGATGTTCACGTCGCCCAGCATACTGCCGCCGGCAGTTCTGTAAACGAACAAGAATTTCATATTTCACATTTTCCTTATAAAAATTCTTATAACAGCGTTCTAAAATTATAGTTATATGTATAGAATAATTGCAATCTTTTTACGTTTTTAGCATTTATTTCGATTCAATCAATGAGATAAGACGGGGTAATTTGGATATGGTTAACAGAAATTTTCAAATTGTACTCTCTAAATTTCTTGGAGTGAAATCTCATTCCGAAAGAGTTAAAGTACTGCACTATTGAAAAAGAGTGAAAAATTTGAACTCTTGAATAAGAGTGGCAGATTTTCACTATTTTTTGGAGTGAGATTTTTTTCCTTTGGAATGAATCTTATTCCAAAAAATGAGTGAAAATCTTGTTCAAGAGGGCAAATTTTTCATTCTTTTTCAATAGTGGCAGTATTTTAACTCTTTTGGAGTGAGATTTTACTCCAAAAAATTTAGAGAGTATTAAAATATGATATGTTGAGATTGCATAGTGTATTTAATTAAACATATAAAACGTGCACTGTTGGTGCAATAGTGTATATTTTTTATGTTTAATTGAACACTTTATGCGATCTTAATCTTTTATATAATTTGAAAGTTTCTATTAACCTATTCAAATATTTTCGCTTTACTCTATTTTCAGTTAAGCTAGCTTGCGTGATTAAAAGTATTTTTTTGAATTGCGAGAAATATATTTCAATCCAGATAAAATGTTACCAAATTATTACAACTAAGATTAGCTAAGTAGATTAGCATTTTGACACATTAACGTTATATTTACAGTGAGTGCAAAAAATTTACGTATAGAAAAAATATTTTTTTTTAATTTTATTTTTAAAAGCTAAACATCCAGCGAGAAATGTCTCATCAATATCAATACGATGATTTCGATACAAATTCGACGTCTAATTTTTATGGTCACTTCTTTATTTATTCATAAAAAGTAAAATAGACTGTATGTTTCTCAAAATTATATATATGTACAAAAAAGATGTGTATTAATTATAGAAAATATATCAATTTAAAAATAAGTGAAAATTAAAAATCGTATTATTTAGGCGCTCAAAAAATATTTGTATAATCGAGAAATTTAGCTTCTAAAATCAGGAATACACGTGAATTTTATTTGTTTATGTTAGAACAAAATGTATTCATTGTATAAAATTGTTAATTAATATTTATTTTCTACAAATAAGACTTTTAATAAAAAGATTCCTTGTACGAATATTTTTTTGCACTCACTATATATAACAATATAATACAGTCTTTTTTACTAAGAATCTTCTTTTGAAAACGTTTTTTTTTTACAAACATGATAATAATTTTATAACAATTGTAATAAATAACTGCATTTTATAAACTGCAGTGAAGTATTTTAATAACAATACGTTGCATATTTTTTCAACAAGAATTTTAAATTAATGGTATCGAAATATATAATCTGTTGTAAATTATGCAAGTATTGAATCTTACGACGCCATCACAAACTCTCTCCTGAACTGACATAGATACTAGTATTAGCATTATTTGAAAGACAAGTTCGAGAGAAGATATTGTAACAGCCTGTATGACATACACGACGATGAGAGGTAGATCCGCCCAAAGGTTCGGAGCATAAAGTACAGCGAGTCTGTTCTTGACTTAACGGGTCAGTAGATACGGATGG
>NW_017296691.1:526636-542357 GCF_001594075.2 Trachymyrmex cornetzi | reverse complement strand
CAGCCGATTCCGCTAAGTGGAGCAACTAGATCCGAAAACGTTTTCTGCTTGGCTCAGCTTGGGCTGACCAAGACTGTAATCACTTGGCGCGGTGTTGATTCCCGGATCACACAAAGCCACGTATGGTAACGACCTTGGTTGGATCACGCAATATCTTAGCGATATCTACAGACATTTCGAGTCGTACGAATCGCTGCATGCTTTAGTCGAAACAATAGAAACAACAGAAATCGCATTATATAGGTGAACGTAATCTCATTTTACTTGCAAAGATCTGCGTTTGGTTTGACAATAATTTTCCTTGTTCTAAAATTTTTGTGATAAGACGTTGCATGGTACGTTTTTTAGTAAATCAAAGAATTTAAGTTCTATAAAATAATAACACATTGATATGATAAGAGGTATGCTTGTTGCATTCATTGAAATTCTGATAAATTTAATCAGAAAGGTATAAATTATTATACACTTATAGTTAAATCCAACAAACATTCTGGTCGAAATAATCACAAATTCAGTTACGATAATCAGGAATCTGATTCATATATGATCAGAATTCGTTTTGTTTGTACTTCTTATTGAGGCAACCAGGACGTTTTTTTTTAGTATATCTGTAATTACTGTATCTTTTCTATTCGTCCCACATAGATACATGCAATAGATAAATAGTGTTGAAAAGAGATAATAATTAAAAACATTATATTGATGTATCAGTATGAATTTCACTTATAGTTATTATTCATCGCCTTAACAAAAGTGATTATTATCAAATATAAATGTCTGATGAAAATCTTTGATAATTTCTGTTAATTGGGTTAATGATAGTGTCGTGCGTGCTTGATTCGTGCGTTACTCCGTATCATTGAGTAAAACAGATGTAAGAAAAGCCTTGACCCTACAACAATGTACATATGAGTCAGCAAAATGTTCGAGAGACGTATCGTACATCAGCTCGCGCGCATAGTCCTACAATAGAAGTAAGTAAACCTAGCGAACTTGTAAAGTGTTGCACGAATTAGACTAATCAAGATCGTGCATGTTTGCCGCGTTCTATTCCACTGACCAAGATTCTAAGCGTGAGTTATACAATCTACAATGTGTCCCCGCGATTAGGTTCACGGGATTTTGTAATCAATTATAAATCAAGGAAATAACCGCTGTCTAAATACCTGGTCTACTTCGTGATTCAAAACATCAAGTTTTTTAGTGAAAGCCTCAATTGTTATTTTGAGATTGTATCTACTCCTTTATGCAAAACTAAACATTTGGAAAATGAATAATATTACTTTAAAATTATTAAATGAAACAGAAAATATATTAATCGCGTTAGACGTAAGAAAAGAAATAGAAGAGTCGTTATCTCGATGCAATATATTATGCGACAACTCGTTCTTCTACAGTCGATAATTTTATAGTACAATGATAATATTTATATATCTACATATGCTTATAACAAATTATAATTAAATACATAACTATTTTTGTAGAATGATTTAAAATAATACGGAAAACTTAATGAACGAAGTGTTTTTAATCATTTAGACGTTTATATTAGCGTCTTGGAAAAAGTTTTATCGAACAATTTGCTACAACCACCATAATCTAAATCTCGCGAAACGATATCTCATAACGAAGAACTCGCTGCCAAGCTACGATAATAGGTCAAAGGTTAGTTATATCGATTGGATGCAGATATCTACTCTGGGAACAAGGTGCGAATAATACGATGTAGATATCGTGTAGATACACGCGCGAAAATATAGATAAACTGTTTCTCGACACATTACGAGGAGTCACTTCATTTCCGTACAAATGTTGTTTATAATGTTTTCGCAATAAAGCGAAATATATTTCTATAAAATATCTTTTTATTGAAGATGATTATACGCACGCGGGATAAAGAGAAATTAGTAAATTGTTTTATTAAAAAAAATATTTAAGAATATCGCGTATACATATATTATTATACACATATCATGTTTATTATAATTGTATAATTAATTATGTTAAACGTTCAGATTAATTATTCAACGATAAATACACAGAAAAGATGATTTTGTTGAAATATCTTAAAATTCAGCTACATACGAATCTGAAAATTATTTTGTTGGACTGTTTAAATAATTATGCAGAATTATTCAAACTGGTTGCTAGAATGTCAAAACTTTGCAGCATTGCTCATCATGCTTTGAGTTTCCTATGTAATTATTTTGATGGACAAAACTATTTTCAGATCTGTAGCTAGCTAAATTTTTAGATACTTCAACAAAATCGTTCTTTCCATACACAATATGGTATAAAAAAATAGAACACTCGACAATATTTCCATTTTTGTATGAGGATTTATTTTGTTAACTGTTAACATCAATCAAATGTATATACAATATAATGGATGCGTTCTTTTCGCTTTAAATAAATATTTAAATCTGCGTTTTGTTATGATATCCTTTTTGTATAAGCACAACGTAAAGGTTTTGCTGTCTTCAATTTCTTTAATCCATTTCAAATCGAGATTTGGATCCGTTTGCTTACTCGTAAAAGATAGCAAAGGGCAGGGTATCCTTCATGAAGAAAGATGACATTTTCGATAGCTTGAAATATATATGAAAGATATCCTTCGAGGTTAGTATTGGCGAGGCTGGGGAGAAGTTTCGTGGGTGTCTGTGTTCCAGACGAAAGAACGCGCGTCTCTTTCACGGATCTTCAAGAAGGCCGTTGGAGAAATGTCACGCCATAGTTAAGCGTTTCATGCTTCATTGCTCCAAAAGCGCCAGACGATGTTTTCAGAAGCTCGCCCGTTTCTTAGATCTCACGAGAAAGTCTCTTCAGTGCTTTGTGGAAATCCATTTTTCTTGCTATTCTGTGTTGTTTCGAATTATGAACTCGACAGGGGCCGTGTTCCAATATACACTACCAATACTGAAAATCTATAGTGTACGTGAACTATTTCAGTACTAGATGTGTATATCGGAATACGGCCAGTGTACAAGCTTCGCTATTTTCACATGCGAAGCGGCGTAACATTAAATTAATGACGATCGAGACGGATAAACATGTTCAATCGAAATTAGGTCGATTAATAATTTTATATCAAATTTTATATCACTTTAATTAGAAATTCCGATTACAGAAATTTATTAATCATATTCTCATAATTCTTTAATGCAATTGCAAATGTATCCCGCCATATTTAATATGTATCTCCCTGACCGCGATATTTATCAACTTACCATTGTACAATTAATGATAAATTCCTCTTGATGTTCCTTTGATATTTAATAGTGCGAAATAGCGTTGGTCGCAGGTAGAGGAATGATTGTAGCGCAATTGTGCGGACGGCTGATTTAATAGTATTACCGTGGCGCAGTCACGTGACGCGTGTACTGAAGAAAAATGGCAGACATTACGGTGCCTGGGCCGAGCTGGTGTAATTGAAAATCTCGTAAATAAGGAGGACTGTCCGAGCGAACGAAGACGCCTCGAATTTCAATCTCTCGGATTTCTAAGAGCTCTTAACCTCCGACTCCAACATTTCTTCTGCACACGATCTGTGCATCCTCCGCCAGCTTCTATTCCTTTCGTTTGTCCTGTCTTCTTTTCCTGTTTCTTTTAACTTTTCCGACTCGTTGCAATTTCCTTGCCTTTAAGAAAAGATGAGAAACCGTCTTCAGATTTTTTCTAGAAATTTACGTTTATTTCTAGTTCAGTAAGCTTCAAATCGATACATATAAGTAGCAAGTTGCTTTTTCCTCGTTTTTTTACCCTTTCAGAAAACTTAGAATTTCAGTGAACTAAAGTGGAAGAGTTTCTTTACTTAATCATTATATGAATTTAACTCTGATATTCAATCTCATTTGTCTCGTATCAAAGGAAGATGTTAAAAAAGAGTTGATTTTTGCCCAAAATATAAAAGGAATGTTTTTTATAGATTTTAATCTCCTGGATATGATAAAATTATTAAAAAGTTTATAGCATTTGGGAAACATCTGGAAAATTGAGCATGAACATGGCGTATTTAAATTTTAATGTTTCTGCTCATTTTCGTGATATTCACCAAACACCACGAACTTTTTAATAACTTTATCATGTTCAGAAGATAAAAATTTATAAAAGAAAATACTAAGTATTTTTTTTACTTGTATCTTTTTGGACAAAAATCGGCTCTTTTCTAATATTCTCTTTTATTTGTTATTTTTTGTTGTTTTCAAAAATAAATATAAATTTTTTTTATATGTGCATACGTGAATTGTTTTTATAATTATAACAATTTATAATTGTAATCAATTACAAATGTACATATAAATATTTTCTGATACGTAATTTCAATACCGATATTCAGTTTTGTTAAATGTTAGCATAAAATTATCGTCGCAAGCAAATTCAATTTTCGTAATGTGTGTGAATTTATAGATACATATGTGTATTTTGACGCAGAGATAAATATTGATAATAAATGTGTATATGAGAAACATATTTCATTTTTCCGGATATTCTGTAGGAATAAATATTTTTGACGCTGCTTCTGTCGACCTCGTTCGCTGACATTTGAATTAGCAATGTTCTGCGTAATTTATTTTCGAGCTAATGTCAAACAACTGCCTGCAACTTCTCCGACATTGTCGACCATGTCGAGTGGCTGGTGTCTTTGAAAGGCGGTAGGTCTCGAAGCTTTTGTAAGAGTCTCTCTTCACAATTAAGAAGTTATCGACTATGAAGACGCTGTATCGTTCCTATCTTCTTTCCCCTTTTTCGATCGGTTGATTGTCCTGACATTTCACATCTTTTCCTTTTTCGTGTTATTTTCAATCCTGGGGGCGAATCCTTCCTTGCCAAATATCAAGCGTTTGTGCGAGGATCGGTTATGAATTATTCATAGTAAGCGAGCGAGCGAGCGGGACTACGGACGAAAAAGCGACTTTATGTACTACCGGTCGCCGGACGTTATATATAATCGGTGAGAGCTGGTTGCACGAGCGGTTACGTTTTTCAGTGTGATTTACGCTAATTTCGGCGCAGAACCACCGTTGCGGGAGAGTCAGGAAGTCATAAGTATGCGATCGCACCCTTCCGGTTAGTACCACGTGTTTCCTTTTTATCGATATCACAGTTGGAAACTTTGCAGTCCTCATATTTCTCCATCTAAATATATATTTATGTTTCTCTCTTCCTGTCTTCCTTTTTCCCTTTTCATTCCCTGGGCAATAATTATTTATGCACGCTTTTGAATCTGATAAAACTTATCGGCTTTATTTAACCGCAAATTTATTCGATAGGTTAATGATATCAGCATTGGAATATGATAATTAACATGAATATCTGTGGAGATTTATCTGCAAATTGTATGGCCAGAAGATTTTGCAGAGATAAAGCTCTTTATATTACTGACATTAAATTCTTTCTCAATGCATAACGAATACATATATTTGATATTAAATTCTTTCTCAACGCATAACAAATACGTATATTTAATGCAGCACATAATATTGCAATAAATGTAGTAACGTTTGCGGACATTTTTACGAAATCTTTTTAAATGATCTTTTATAGACATTCAAAAATATAGACTGTGATGTTTGAGAAACTATTTGATCATTTTTCAAAGTCAGAGTACTGTCAAGCCGAGACGAGCGCGTTGTCTTTTTCTCGGATAGGGTAACTACTCCGGTATATATGCCGCATCTAACAAAAACCACTATATTTAAGATAAATGAACTATACCGGTAAAAACTTTGTACTGTCTACTACTGTAAAAAAAATATTAGAATTCTGAAATACTTATTTTTCGTATTAAAAAAAGAACATTTTGAAATAATAGAGGGAGGGTGGGTTGCACGGCTTATAAAAATTTACAAATAGTGCTTGTAAACAAAAATTTATAAATAACACGTAAAATGACACATTAACTTATAAAATAAAAGCATATAACAGAATGGTTGCGTGCATGTTACCTCTACTTCTATTTTTTTTAACTTCTGCAGCGTAAATCTTTGTGCGGCGTAAATACCGCCGAAGTTACCCTAATTGCCCACTTTGTCCCACACAAAGGTACACACATGGATGCACGTACAGACAACAGTATTCATGCGGAAGATGTTACGTTTATATGATAGGCGATAATAAATAGCGTGCGTAATGGTCTCGGAAAAGATCGGCGCGACGCGGATCGTTTGCGAAGTCGGGCTAAATAACATGGAAAAACCGGCAGAAGAATTCGAAATAGGACGTGCCCGATATGAGCAGACATCCATCCGATCGTAACGCCGCGAGATACATTTAGGACGTGGGATGATGGACCGGTAGATCCATTTGTCACTGTCCGTAAAGTGAACCGTCGCTCATCATCCTCGCTCCTTCCTTGCGTGTGCAGACTTCTTCTGCACCGCCGAGCTTTTGCAGATACATAAAAATCTTGCGAATCACCGGCGCCCGATCGATCGGCACACGTAGACGAGATTGCTAAAATCGTACATGCGAGAGAAATTTCGACGATCGTCGATCATGAACACTGCTGACTCAAAGATTGAGCATGCTCGGAAAAAAAAAGGAAATGTCATCTATGATTTCACTCACGTCAGTTCGACGGGCAGATCTACTTTTTCATCTCTATTAGGTAACAGACGTGACGATTACGCGATATGTGGTATCAAGTGTGACGTATTTTGAAATTTCGTAAAAGACCTTAAGACAATGTGACATATAATAAAAGAGGTCGATCATACTGAAAATAACGTAACTCTATGAATTGAAACTAACTGCGATAAAATCTGTAATTCATTCGATATTTAAAATATATACCTAAATTGCATTCGTACGCATTGCATATATTTAATGTTATATATACAAATTTATATGGTTTCAGACTGTACATTGATGCTTTTATGATTCATTAGAAGATATCTGTGTGAATTTCTCTCGTATAAAATATAAAGTTAATTTATTCTATCACCAACGTGTCGTATACGATTTAATATGCAGTGGATATTATTTATTAATATGCCCGCAAATTAAAAAGCCTTTAGAAAGGAGCTAATGCGCTCTAGTTAATTCACGAGCTATGTACGAGGTATGACGGCCTACAAACGATACCTACGCGCATTATGCATGATTCTGACCTTTCCGCCAATTTCATTTGGCTCATATTAGTTCGACCGCTTTCGGCATTTCATTAATTCTGACCTTTCGGCACTCTATATCAATTTTATATTCTTTTATCAAAGAATATAATTATCATTTTGTCTTATTTTCATTTCTGTTCTATTCTCTTTTAAGTCTCGACATTGCATTGTTCGAAACTTGCTTCCATCATAGTCTCCTGAAATTTAATCCGGCCTTTTCATGTGAGTTGCATATATTTCTCTCGAGTCAGAACAATCGAATTTGTTATGCGTGACAGATTTTTTTTGTATTCCTGTACAGATGTTCAGGTGAATGGATTCAAATGAACATAAACGCGTACGCGGAGATGTATCTACGAAACGCACGTCGATGGGAAGAGAGAGAACGCAGCATCCGTCGGGGTAGGTTATCGACGCATCTGTGTAAGCTCGTGCGCGCGAATCTGACGTCATTGGGCACCCTCCAGCCCCTTTCTACCTCTCGGTGTGATGCCCTCTATGTGGGTTATGACGACGGTGGGGAATACGTGGTCGCTTTAACCCCTCAGCTGTGTATGAGGATTCGGCGCTTATGGGACCTTCGTTTATAGGGCGCAAATACACTGTAAAATAGGCTGTATAAAGTTATGTTAAGAATTTGAAGGTCAAAATTATTTTATCATTAACGTAATATAATCACGATAGATATAATCGTCGTTATATCGATATTTATTTTGATTAATCTTCCTTTGATTAATCGCATAAGTTTTGTTGCTCCTTTTTATAGACAGCTTTTTTTTTAATTTGTCTATTTGAATGCTATCGGCTTTAGATTCAATCTATTCAATATTTCGATCCTATTTTCTCCACGGATTCTATTCGCTTCATTTCATTGTACGTCATGCGAGTTAACGTAGCTCTCTCGTGAATGTGAGAATGGAAGAACGATATGAGGCTACTCACTGAGCACGGCGTCGTTTACGGTCATTGAACTTTATTACGAGTATAGGTAGGAGGTAGGTTTAATCGAATAAGTTGAGGTTTTTGTCAGGCTGTCTGAAACGATGCAAGGAGAATGACAACGCGAGCGTTCAAAAGGCAACTTTAAAGAGATTAAGTTCCTAAAAGTTGAGTGAATTCCTCTCTTTCATATTTACTCTCCCAATATCATAAAACAAATTGCTATTTTATGATATCACAGAAAATACTTTTATAAAATTTATAGGGTATGTAAGTCCAGCGAATTTAGAAATAAATTAGTGTTCCTAGTATCGTTAAAGGAATCGATTATGTATTTTCATGTAGTTGGAAACAGTCTTTTGAAAAAGTCTTATTTTCAATTAAATCATATTCGTAATTATATGAATCAGTATAATAATGTATACAACTTGTTAACATAATTATTTACAATAATTACGACGAACTATCATTTAATTTAGATTTAACTTAATTACGTATATATTATACGTGCAATGCAATAATTTATCTGTGCAATTTAAAAGAAGCATGTCGTCATTATATGTTTCTAGCTCTCTTATGTCATCTAACAGTAGAATATTTTTTTCTGATAAGATTCTGCTTTAGTTTTCTGAATGATCTCTTTGTTTTTAATTTGTCTATTTTACATGCTCGAGTCCTTTATTTTTTAACTGAGAAGCAAAGCCGTGGTTAATCCTTTCATCCATGTACTTTTTGTTTCTCCGTGTGATTTGAGAAGAGCTGTTACGACGCGAGCGTGTGTCGACGTTCCCGAGAAAACCACTTCCGGTATTTAGGTAAGCGACGAGCGGACGTGGTGCGCGAGAGGAACAAGGCGCTCCCATTAAACGCGGCGGCACACTATAACGCTTAAATCACTATCAACGTTTCTTTAGCCCTGTTGTGTTTCGTTTCTAACAACCGACGATGCCAAAAGAGACATATTTTCTATTGGAGCCGCCGCGGCCGAGAAAACTTCCCTTTGTCTACTAACGTTCCTACGACACGAAGGTTTCGCTCAACGAAAACAATATTCGTTGCACGGCATAAAGGTTCTATCGCTTGATGGCAGTCATTATCGCGCAAATGCGGGCGCAATTTCCCGGACGCAATTTACGATAGATTAGTTCGGGCCATTTAATGTTGATATCGGCCCGCAACTCCTCTCGAGAGGATGCTTTAAGTATTTTTTAGCTTTTTGTGACATGGCATTTCTACATAAATGTAAAATACATTCGTATTCTCTGCAATCTCTTCTATAAAAGCTTAACAGAAATAACTATATAATATGCACTGAACTCATTCTGAATGAATTCGTTGGAATTTTCTTTCTTTGGCTCTTGTATAGAGATTACATCATGAACAAAAAAATATCGTCGATAAGTTATGTGTTATAAAATATTTCTATTTTTTTGTCGCGCATCGAGACATGTTGAATGTTGCCTCAATAGGGAGTTTTTGCAATAACGTGGATCCAGGTACGGTGAACGCTAAAGTCACGTTCCCCTTTTCTTAATTATTGTTACGGAGAAGACAACGTGACCTTAGTTCACCGTATCTGGATAAACGGTATTGCAAAAACTCCCTAATGTCGCAATAATGGGCCGCTTTTTTAACTTGTGATAACAGTAATGATATCATATTGTTGATTTTTACAAAATCTGCGCAACGACAATAACGATATTATTACTGTCAAAGAGTTATGAAATAGGAGCCTAGATGTTATGCTCCGTAATTTCAGGTATTAAATAGTAATGAATAATTAGAAGAGTTACTTATACCACATGTAGACTATATACAAATACACGAGTTCCAAACTATAAGGTCGCAGATGTTAAGTGGAACATGTTCTGGAGACGTAGGTAAGGACGAGGATAAGAGACACGAACTTATTAAATGTCGGTCTCTTAGTAGATCTGGTGCAGGAGTTACTGCGGAAATTGTTGCACAAATACTATTATAATAGCGTAAGTTGTTTCGCAGTCTCTTCCTAAGCGCATATATTATTCATGCATGGGGAATGACACTTGTCATCTCCCTCCTCTCTCTCTCTCTCTCTCTCTCTCTCCATCCCTCTTTCCCCCTCTCTCTCTCTCTCTCCCTCCTCCCTTTCCTTTTGTCTTTGCTTTTTGCCTCTGCAGTCTTGTTCGTTCGCTCGATTCCAAATTATTTATGTATTGAATAGCTCAAATAGTAAATTAATGGAGATTCGTTTAGTGAGATCCCGAGAGATAAATTACTACGTATGTTACTTTGTCAGTTTTAATTTTTTAAAATAAAAATATTTTTATTTGAATTTTATAAATGAGAAAATTGATTAATTTCAATTAGCTTTCCGATCTGGGATATTAATAATACCATCGTATGTAATAATTGAATAATAACGCTTCGATTTAATTATCATTAATCCCCGTTGGGAGAACCGTATGCTTCATTAATGCTCCAATATTATAATATTAGTGCTTTATTATTATTGTCTTTAGGGCAATTGCATTAATTATTATGCAACGTTACACAATAATCTTTTTCTAGAGAAAATTTTAGAAAAATCAGGGAATATTTAAACAATTTCATAATTCGAGTGATTACCTTTTACTCTCTAAATCTGAATCAGTGGATAATCACTGATATCAGTGCCAAGTATGCCACTATTACAATATTCACTAATCACCCAGTGACGTATTTGGCACTGGATAATCAGTCCCTCTCAATTAAAAAAGAAAGAAGATTTGAGCATTATATATTCTAATATTGATATTTATATGTTAATTTCAATCTTCTAAAATTATTAGGTGTTGACCTTAATTCCTGCCGTTTTTTGTCTCCAAAATTGATTTGTTTCGAAGGGAAGATGAATGAATACCTTAATCAAAGTAATTTCCTCCATTTTCTACTTTATTACTAATTAATAATACTTTATTAATAATACTTTGATTAAGGTATTTCCCTTCGAAACAAATCAATTTTGGAGATGAAAAACGGTAGGAATTAAGTTCAATACCTAATATATTCATTGAATTTATGCACTAAAATAAGATTAATTAAATCACATAATAAAGGTTAGCTAAGTTAGGAATTTCACATTTCACCCACTGATTACCAGTGGCATACTTGGCACTGATATCAGTGATTATCCACTGGTTCAGATTAAGAGAGTATATAATAATATATTAAATAATATGTTGTTATTTATTATTATTTTTCATTTTATCATATATGCATCCACGGTTGAAAGTGAACTCTAGCCATAGCATGACATTTCAAAGATTTCATCTAAAATTATGGCATAGTAAAAATTAACTGTCTTTCTAAATGAAACCATTATCGGCGATGTGCCCGGTCGTTGTAGGAATGACTTCATCGACGATCGCGATAAAGACGTTGGCTTCATTGTCTTCGACACTATTCGCCGTACTTTCGTCGCAAGCGTGCTTCTAGTTATGAATGTAAACAATGAGGTTGTAACGCTCGGCGCGAATAACCGAGATCGAAGATACAAGCGGAACACAGTCGACACCGACGTGGACGACAAAGACGTCGTTCTCCGTCGTCTTTATTGCTACTCGTTGCCCTTTTCGTCTTGTTGCGACGTGCCCGCGATTACGAATGTCGACGATTAACTAAGATCATAGATAAACGCGCCAGTAGATGCGACGATACCTCGTAGACGACGAGGACGACGACATCGTTTCAACACTTCGACCAGTTTCCATCGTCTCTCTATTACAGATTCATTGTAGGCTTATCTACAGGACACGCGATGCTCTTGGGAACTTAGATAACGAGCCATTGAGTTAATCTCGAGAACAAAGTTTATGCGCTGCTTTTATGAATAAAAATCATAAAAGCGGCATTTATGTGTGATAACCAGATGTTTAAAATTGTTTAAAAAACTTAGTATCTTTCCGCTTAGCTCCCATTATGATTTCATTGAAACACAACGTTCATTTTTATGGATATATTATTATATAAGAGAGTTATTTTTCAGATGAAATTTTTATATCATTTTATTCATATCTCTCTCTCTCTCTCTTTTCTTTCTTTTTCTGCTTTTCTGGAATATATAAATGCATATTTAAAAGCATAAAAATCTTCTCTATATTTACCGTGCAACAATTCATAAGCTAATTGATATAGCAATTATGATATAATTATCAATCTTAATATCGAAATTTAATTGAATTCCAATTGACAGTTTTTAAATTACTGATTAATTTTATCCCATAATACCTGATCTCTCTCGCGTCGGACGTGTGAGATTTCTATGCTGCGGGGTAATGTCAACGTAAATATAAAATGTACGTAATTATTGATTATGTGCGCTCATACGTACATGGTCACAGATATTTTTAGTGTTAAGTGACACTAACTATAGGCACAGGGCTTACTTAATAGTAAGGTTAACTGTGATGAAGAATATTAACGATGAAAATATCACTATCCATCTGGTTGGATTCAGCGAAACTTTCTCTTTACCGTTTTGTTACAAATATTAATCCTCGCAAAATTAAGCTCACAAACTTTAAAAATCTCTAGAAAGAATAGATATCACAGAATAAAACGAGTGAGTGCGTGTAATTAAAGCGGATGTCGCAAAATATCGCCGTCTATTAAACTTCGATGTATTAATAAAGGTTCAAAAAGGCCCATTAAATAGCTTGACCAATAATAGAATCACGAAGGCAATATAGACACGAGGAAAATAAAAGTGAGTTGATCTTAGACGGAGAACTAAATTACCTTCGAATGGTGAAGCTAAAAAGGACTGCCGTGATATGGGTGTTGAAGTCTCGGCCCGAAATTAGATCTCGTTAATCCTATTACGATTCGTGGTCGAATTTCTTCAGGCACACGCGATCCCTTACCGGGAATTCAGATAAACGTCCCTTGGCCTAGACCGCATGGGCACGAGAAACTGAGATTGCGGATGACCTATCGACTATCATGCACGGCCGCTGCGACGGGCAACTAACTGCAGGCTCATTACTTTTAATAATTAGGGTGCTGCATTCTCATTAGTTTCGGTGACAATAAAATTGCACCACTGTTACCTGGCCGTTATTACGTAATGGAAATGTCACTGTAACACGGAGGGGGAGAGCGATTGGGAGGATGGAGGGAAGGGGCTGAGGGCGGGGGGAGGGGGGGTTATTCTTGCGATTTATGTCGGCCTTTCGCATCCCGCAGCGTGCACCTCCGTTATTAAAGCCATTAAAGGTCGCGACCATAGTTTGCATAATTAACCAAGATCGATGGTACAACCGACGGGAACGGCGACGTTGCCCAACGACGGTGCTTTGACAATGTACAAGTTTCTAGTACTTTTTACTTACGAATTACGACTGACGTTTTGCGGCCGGCATGTCTCACTTCTGCGATTCCGTCTTCCGCAAGATTCTTTTAGTTCCGAACTTTTTACGTTGATTTCGTGCCGTTTATTCGCGGGACACGCGAGTGTTCGGGAGCTCGTGGAAGTAAGAAGAGAGCTTTCGCATACTTTGATTCAAAATGGAAGAATGGGGTAGCTATGATGTATTTCTAACTTGGAATCGTAAAGAATTTATATTGTATTCGTTAGATTTTATGTCTTTTATATGATTTTATATGTTTTTTATGTATTTTTTATTATGTTTTCCATTAGTTTACAATAAATTTAAGGAGTATCGAGTAATTTTTTTATATTACATTTCAAATAAACTTAGTACAATTGAAATGTTCTTTATTGGATTATATTACTTCGCGGGCTCCATTGATAGTTGATTAATTTACATTCACAAATTTACGAGCAGTAAATATATTCTTCACATGATTGCGGTATGCGGTAGTTATCCATATCATCTGCTCGTAACATGAGCTATCAGCTATAGTCAGGGAACACAGTGGCTGTTATCGCCGAATACTGAGTGCTTCATCTATCACAATGCACATATACAACGTTTTCGATACAGCAGTAAATTTCAACTTCGATGACACCCCTTCCCCCAACCTCTGTTTTTGGCTGTCCTAAGTCTTCATCATTTCGCGTGACACCGATTGGTATCAACGTTAATGAGGTATACGAGATGCATATCTATCACGTCGTTTTATAGGTGCTTTTTTCCCACTTACTTTATTATCCCATTATGAACACGGTCTCGAGAGTAATAACTACAAATGCGTCTGCTTCATGAAATAAACGACAATTTTTTTCATTCAGAGGTACATATTATGTCGTATATATCACGCACGTATTGCGATATTTTTTATTACACTCTGCATAATACTGCGTATTTCTGCGAAGAAAAGCTGCCAGTTAGAAGAGAAACATGACCTTGTTATTCACAATCAGTTCCGTCTCTGACAGAATATGTACGGTGCGCGGCGCCTTTAATATCGTTATACCAGGCATTTTATCATTACACGACCGACGCACGATTTATGGTAACGTGCGACCATAAAATATCATCAACTCGTGTGATATCCTGCATTTCTCACTACACACGAGCTTTATAATTTAGCGCGATTTTTAATCTAGATCTTCGCCTGGATTGGAGGGAGAGATGATAAAAAAAAGTATGAAAGGAGTCTCAATTACATGCGTATGAACGGGCGTGGATTAGTTCTACAGTTTTGTTGCTCGTGCAGGAATCTTATACATAGAAAGAACAGTTTTGTTGAAGTATCGAAAAATTTAGCTAAATACAAATCTGAAAATAATTTTGTTGAGAAACTTTTCAGTAATTTTCTTGAACTACCAAAGTAATTATGTATGATGCTCAAGTTTGTTGTTGTTACATTATCAACAATTTTGCAGCAATATTATACTTGAGATTCCTACATAATTATTTCGATGGCCCAACTTATTTGCTTGTTAGATTATTATAACATTTTTACAGCATAATTACTCATTATGTTTGAGATTGCTACATAATTATTTTGATAATCAAATTATTTTTAAAACTGTATCTAACTAAATTTTTAGATACTTCGGCAAACTTTCTGTGTAGTGAATTTGATTGGACGCACTCAATGCGCACTGGTGCATATTCCAACCGTCGTACACAAATTGATGTAATGACAAAAAGATATGTATTTAATATAAATATAAAAACGGATTAAACCGCGAAATCTTCAATACATTTTATTGTGCTTAAGTAAAATATGTATTTTATAATTTGAAATATTTGCGTTTCACTTTTACATTCAGATTAAATCAGTGTACAACGGTTTTAATATGCACCAGTGCACTATAGTGCATCCATTCCAATTCGCCATTAACACAAACCGGATTCTTCGCACCGACACGAATCACGTTCAACTTAAAATCCGTAGGTCTAGGTGGAAATTCCCCTAAGCGAATTACAATTTTCTGAGCCTTGAAATATAATAGCCCATGAAATATAATAGTTATATATTACATTTTTCAGATGATATTTTCCCTCTCACGGGTACACCTTGACGTGGTGGGAGGGCTCAGTTCCCAGAGGATATACACGAAAAGAACGGTTTTTCTTAAGTATCTAAAAATTTTCGGATCTATCTGAATGATATATCTAGATAAATTTTTAGATATTGAGTAAAATCATTCTCTTCGTGTAAAAATCCAACGACGGGGAAGCTAACGTACCTTCGTCGCCGATTTAATTGAAAGTGAACGAACCGCAGCCGGTTCG
>NW_017296691.1:412491-526315 GCF_001594075.2 Trachymyrmex cornetzi | reverse complement strand
ATAAGAAACAATCGATCGACTCGGATTCTTCTCTGGGCCTGTATTCGGTAACTCAAGTTATGCAGTCGTTGTGAGCACAACGATTGCATAACGAGTTACAGAATTCCGCTCTGGTGGGCACCCAAAAAGGAGTTGTGTAACTCTGGTCAGGACGCTCATTTCTCTGTCATTATCTACCAGCCTAAATCGCGTTTAATCTGACTTGGTCAGAGCCTAGCTCTAGTAATCTGTAAAAGGACTAGCTCGTCGACGAGAGGTTGGATCCCATTTCCTGCATTGTCTAGATTGTTAGACAATCGGCAATGGTACCAACATTTCTCTTATTAGAGACGCTTGTCACGTCTACCAGTCCCTTGGGAGCTCGTGGTACAGCACCACTTGTGGCCCACTTGAACTAGCAGTTAGGGCGTATGTCTGAGTCAATTTTAAACGTGATTTTGCGTGAAACAGAGGCGACGGACTTGATACGATCTATTTCGTCTTCTTTCGTGTGGGGCTTAACCCTTGTTCGACATTCATCGTGTGTTTCGCAAGTACTCGTGTAGTGTTGATTTCACTGATCGAAATAGAAATCTTATCATGGGTTTTATAAACGTGGAGTGCCGCAGTGTCGCGCGAAAGACTTTCTTAAATGATTAGTTCGCGCGCGTTTATAGTGTATTATTCGCGAGTGTTTTACGCGAGTGTCCTGTGCGAGAGGACGTCAACCCGATTCTGAGAGGAGGAGGAGATCTGGGAGAGGCATCAGGCACCGGCGGAGCAACCTTGCAGTAAATATTATTTTTTACTTAGATAACAGTTTCTTCTGTTTATTCCAGAGTAATTTTATTAAAGATAAAATAGGGAATCTTGTTTTCAAATTTCCTCTCACTGTTTGCTTATTTATTGGAAAATGAATGTAGATACTCAAACAATCAAATGCAGTAACAATGCTGGAAGACAAACTGTATCATTATTGGGATGTATTAATAAGTTTTAATAATAGATATAATGTTATTACACGGAGAGAATTTTCTTTTAAAATTTACTCTGAAAATATGGTAGTTGTGAGACAATACAATGTTTTAAAGATTTTTACTATGCACTTCAGTAAAATTGATCTAACTTATTTTATACTTTATTGTAGTTTTATTAATGAATGAGAGAGATTTACATTAAAATTCTTCGAAATACAATGTTGTCCCACGACTGTCATATTTTCGGGTTAAATTCTAAGGAAAAATTCTCTCCGTGTATATATTTATATATGTAAATAATGTATTTAGCGAAGATTGTGTCGATTTCGTTGGATAATTAGTGAATTACTTCAATATTTTTATATCATATCTTTGCATTAAAATAATTAATGGACGGAAAAAAATTTATTAAAATAACTAAAAATTTCACTAATTCAACAAATCTATAGCTGTAATAATATATACGGACAACGAGTTTTGTATGTTAAAGTAGGCAAAATTGTATAGCTAGATAAAATAAGCGATTAAGGTAATATATTTATTTGTTATGATATTTGTTATAATAGCATAACAATTTTATTAATACAGCAAAAAAAATTTTCTATGAGAATCAATTCAATTTGTAGACGATACATTTTTTTTAATAAAACATGCTAGTTAAGATGGTGTATATTTTTATTATTGTAATGAAGAAAATTTGTTATATTAACATTTTTCATTATAGCAAAGAATTAGCATACTTATAATTGCTTATAGACATAATTTCTTTGTTAAATTATCGAATTTTTTATAAACGTTGAACTCTCTCGCCCAGTAAACTATAGTTTTGTTGAAGCACTCAATTTATTTTTTCCATATGCTAGTTTTTAATACATAACAAATTATCTTAATATTGGTATAGCAAAAATATGAAACTAAGAAAACATCTTGGAGATCGTGGTGAGAACTAACGTTTACTCGATGACGATTTCGGCAACAGAAAATTGAGCGCTCGTAAATCTTGTCGTGTAAAACGTATCGCAGAGAACATTCGATTCGAGTGATATTGAAGTAAGGATAGTACGCGGTAAATCGATGGTAGAAGCGGACAACTGTTATTGGCGATAACGATGCACGAGACTTTGTAACGCAAGCTGGACACGCAAAATCGCGATGATTTTGTCGGGGATTGGTAAAGGTACGCGATCGATAAGCAATAAGCAGTAAATGGAAATTGCAATTCTTCTTTACAAAAGCTCTGCAATAATTTCACGAACTAAATTGCACGTACGAATATCGTGGCAAGGAGATTTAATTTTTCTAAATTTAAAGCATTCTTCAAAACTGTTTTTAATAAAATATTATTACAGCACTGCTGATTATTTTATCATGAAAAAACTTATTCGAGAAGTGCCATTGTTTAAAACTTCGTCAGAATGTCGAATTAATATTTCTAATAATGATAATCTAGAAAGAGAGAGAAAGAGAAAATGTGCGCGCGGGGAATATAATGCAAAATCCCGCTTTGCAAAATTAATTAAATTTTTTATTTCTTTATAACATATATTTTCTTGTCTTTTTATTATGATTGCAACACTATTAAGATTATATTATTAAACTTAATTTACACAAGTATCTAAAGGTTAAATTCTACAGAATGTTCAACATTTATTTTTTTACTTAAATAATTGCTGAATGTTGCAATTTTTAAGATAAAAATTGTTCTTTTTCGGCGATTGATGAAGGTATGAATGAATGTGTTAGATTGTTGAAATGCTTTTTGAAAAAATACATGCATGGCACAATGTGGTCCTTGTAAGGAATTCATTGCGACTCCCATCATAGAGACATTCGAACGCGTCTTGCAAAGTTCAAGCTATTTGCGAGCTGCAGTTTCACGTGAATGGTGTACCAAGACCTTGTCATAAAGTTACGCTTTATCGTGTTCCACGCCAGCAGGGGCGGCCCCGACACGAACGTGGCTTACGTCGATCTGCCAATCACGAGTTCGACTCTTGGAAACGCGATGCCTTTACCTTCGTGCCAGGATGTACTGGCAAAATGAAATCGATTCGAACGATCGCTGCGTCTTCGCTTCGTCTCGGATATTTCAGTTTGCGATAAGTGAAAGCTTTTCAATATCAATTTATATATCATTGCAACGCAGTTACCAAAATATTTAAATCTGAATATCTAAAAAGTTTATCAGGCTGCAAGACATTTATGTCTGGGTATTTCCTTTCAGAATAAAATGATTAAAATGATTGAAGATTTTGAAATGGAGAACTTGAAGATATCTCTATATTTAGATACATGCAGTAAATAAGATAATATAATTAGAAATTATTTGGTAATTAAAAGAAGATATACAATTTCGTTGAATAATTAAAAAAAGAATATGAAAAATATAAAGATTAGTATAAGATTGATATAAAAATAAACAATTTAAAATAATTTAATTTTGTTGCAATTAAGATATGGGACAACGCCCTTTGAATATAATTAATTTATTCTAAGATTTAAATATTTCTTGGAATTTTGCTTAATATTATTTTACTGTTTAGTGGAAATGTGAAAGGAAAAGGCAAAGCACTGCGTATCAGCAGGCTCCCGATAATCATAGTCCTGCAATTGCCTGCAGTTACCTATAGTATAAATCTAGCACGCAATGGAGATCTGCGTTTGCGATAACCGTATAGCTTTAGATCCCCTTTCACCGATTCTTTTGTACCGCATTTACTCCTACATCCGTTTTATATGTTACGAAAAACAGTCATTACTGTCCTCGTGTGAAGTCTTGCGCGAAATTCGCGTTATACCCTTCAAGTCAGATATCTGTGATGTTAATCTTTTAATTCGTTTATGGTAAAGAGTTCTGTCCCCCCCTTTCTCTCTCTCTCTCTCTCTTTCTCTCAAGATAACGTTACAGTAAACATACTTTGAAAGATAATCTCGCCGGAGATGCATAATATTTAACCTTTAGAGGACGGGAATCTATTTTTAAAGTCTTACAATTTTTTCTTGAGTAAGATTTGTTATAATTTATTATTTTATTGTATTTCTTACCTCAAAATATGACAAAATACTGTTTTAGCAACACTATATAAATGGCTTTCTCATTCTGTAAAGGTTAACAATGCTTATTACATAATCTCACTTTTCTTCCTTTATTTATTCTTTTGTGGAATGACACATACATGCATTATGTTTGATAAATCTTGCAGTTTCTCGGTTCGTAGAGTGACTTTTTAATTTTTCGTTGGTTTATGAACCAAACGAGATTACATAAGATGTTTATTTTACAATAAATCTTTGTATGTATATTAGTTAGTTTGCCTCGTAAACGTATTTAAAATGTATAAAGTAATTTTGCAGATAAAATATTTATGTTGTAAAAGTATATATATATATATATCCCTCTCTCATATTATAGATTGCACTAATATTACCGTTCAAGCGTAGAGATTTCTGGTTACATACATACAACGAACTTTCCTGTAACTATCTGTAGCTATCTATCTGCATCATCGCAACGTCGGCAATACCTTCCGGGCTAATCTCGTTGAGTCCCGATCAGGAGGTAAGGGGCCGTTTAACGTGCTCATGCTGAGTGCATCTCGCGTACAGGGATAGAGATCCGCGCGAGGGCAGACGTCAGTAATGCACTTTCCGATAATGCCGCCGCCGACGTAATCGCGGTGCACGTCCATACGTGTCCGTGTTCACAGACAAGAGTACTTACACGCCGATGGGCCGTCTGGTGAACATGAAAGAACATACACAGGCAGAACCGAGATTCAGCGCGGCTGCGACCGACTTATTATACCGGATTACTCCGATTTCTCCGTTGTACCTCCACGGTCGCCATCCGGTTAGCGGATGTGGATGAGCCATTAATCGCGTTACTCGGAAATCTCGTGGCATATGCCAGCGGTTTTTAGTTCGGCGGATTTGAGATTACCGACAGCATTTAAGTAATGTTCGAAGTTTCCAAATAGTTTCTCATGTTTGGAAAACTATAGATAACTTTTTCATTTGGAAACCGAAGAGGAGTGTGTGATGACGATGACAATGAGAAACAGACAATTAGGTATATTATTATCACTTTTACGGGAACACTTATACAAGAATATTTATCTTCCATTTAAATGCTTTATTTTTTATCAGTCTAAATTAAGAGTTTCATGTGCGAGCAGAAATTTAGTTATATCTTAGAACATAATGTCATTATGTACGTGGCCGTAGAACTTTAATTTTAGTTACCACGAAATTAAAATTTTTTTTCTACCTTATTTCAACGAGGTTATATTTAGCATTTCCTAATACCATATATTACAACGGTAAACGATCGATTCGTGTTCGTGATTTTATAATTAAAGCATGTGAGGTGGGATATCTCAAGCGAGTCGCTTGCAAGCTATATTATCCAGACATTAATTAAAGAGCGCCGGATATCGATCATGAATATTCGAGCTGTGCTTAATAACACTCCGATTTCGGTATGAGATATATGTACAACCGTCTATGTGCACGTGTGAGGATCGAAGTACACGAACACGGCAGAGTTCTATACGCGATGTAGGATTACTCTGATTTCTCCGTTGTGTCCAACGAGTTATATCCGGCTACCGGACGTGGATAAGGAATTAACCATGTTACAGGACGTGCTTTGCGAATAGGGTAGTTGAGAAACCACATTATTAAGATATTAACAAGAATTAAATTAATTATTACGTTAATATTTTAATGTAGTACACATGAATTCATGATTCTTTAATAAGGAAAATGCACTTTTTTAATAGTTTATAATGTAGTTTAATTATATACTAAATATTACATTGATATTGTACATATATGCATATATGTGCATATATACATATATATAAAATTTTTATTTTTTCTAAATATATAATAATTTTTAAATCTGCTCTGTTTAGTAAATTAAATGGTAAACCGAAATATTAATCATGTAATTTGGCTGCTGACTTAGTTAAGATTCCACAAATATTAGATATATATTGTAAAAAAATTTTATGGTGTAATTTTTATTATAATCGTTATTTATCATATTTATTTATTTATTGCAAACAGGATAATAGTTAACTAAAGTAATATGTATATATATCGATTACGTTATTCTGTAGTAGGTATGCAGTTTAAGCTTCGATTTATAACACGCTACAAGCGTATATTATATGTATAAGTGCAGTAGCACCAATACGAGTACGCAGCTGCTTTACATGCGGAACTAACGGCGCTTGGATTACTCCGACTTCTCTATCGTATCTAACATCCGCGCAAGTTCGATCCGGTTATCAAAATGGTTTTCAGCTAGATAGAGGTTAGATAGATTGCGAATATTGTTGAACACTTCGTGAGACAGAGCTTCGAGCTGAGCAACGAGAATAGTTCTTGATGAACAAGTATTTTAACTTTTCCATGAACACTATTTCTAGATTGTTTAACGCGAGTTATCGATAAACCTAATATCTTTTTGAAAGTATAGATATCATGCAAGTGCATTTATTCATTGTTCACATATATTTCTTACTATGCGGTAAACTTATATATATTATTAAGATCATTTCTCTTATAATATACATTTAAGAATTTAAGATACAGTTATTCAAAAAATAATTTTATGTAAGCATTAGGATTAACAGAAGGCGCGTATTATAAATATACTATAAATAAAGAACACTATTTTTAAATTCATATATAAATATACATTTATATTTGAATATTAATCACTACTTAAAAATTAATTATAGTCTGATTTCGTTGACTTTGTTTTTTGATATTATCAAATATATTAAAAGAATATATAGTTGCGAAAACGTTATACGTTTCAAAGAAATTTATTCAAGTGTGAAATGGTTTGTGATACATCTTTAACTACAATAGCGAATATCGCATAACGAAAATACGCAATACACAAACTTAATTCCAAACATAGCTTTAACGCATACTAATTTTCCGTCAAATATCCGGTACAATGCAATGACATTATCTTATAATTATGGTAAATGAAGTTTATGTAAATTGCTCATTATCAATAGTACATTGTGTTCTGTCTAGCAGCATGTATTCTCTCCTCTTTCTCTCCCTTTCTCATATGTTTAAAAGTATATTAATGTTAAACGGTAACCATTCAACATTCTAGGACTGGTAAAGAGCTTCCTTCCATCCCATTCCCGCAATTGCAGTTTGTAATATTCAAATATTAATTATGAATATTCAAGCTTTGTTTGACAAGGCTCGGCTTTTGATTTCAATGTAGACGCGAACTCCCGAGTTTCGTACTAGGGAATTTAGTCACACGTGCGGCAGTGGCCAACGTGCGGATTACTCTGATTTCTTCGTTGTACTTAATGCCCATACGAGATTCGTTCATCTACCGGACGCGAAATTAATCACGTCGACGCGCGGATGGATCCGAAAATTGCTTTTAATCGAGTGTAGTGGAACGAGGTGGGATATGTGCTCACGCATCGTTTGTTGCCTTTGTATTTTTAGGATCAACAGCGGATCTATGACCTGTACACTGTGTGTTTAATCGACCACCTGCATATATCGATTCGCAACTATGCGAATGGCATCGATTTAACATTAACATACATTAGCATTTCGTTCACTGAATTTATGAGGGAGGGAAAAAGTCACGAGAGAGAAAATTCAACCTGCGTGCAGGCGTACTTATGATGCCTGATAATAAAGTAAGGTCGGCACGTCGTCGTCGGTATCGTGCTGCTTCTACTCAAGGTATGTGAGTCAATCTTGGATCAGGTGCACGCGAACTCTTAGTGCACCTCAAAAAGTGTGCTAAAATCTGGCGTAGGAGACCAAGGAAAATTTTGAACCTACACAAAATTCGTATATACTACAGAATATAATGCTGGAGAACAAATTGAAATACGAGAAGCAGAGAGTAAGTTGCATTTAACAAAAAATTATGGAAGTTATTTCAGCAATAAGGTAGTTATATTCTAAATAACAGTGATAAATTAATAAATTCATACTATAGAGCAATCCTATATTTTTATCTCTTATATACACTGTTAGAAATGTAACCACGAGTTTTCTTTACATGTAAATGAAGCTTGTGGTTATGAACGAAATTAAAAGTAATGAATGATTTAACTGAAAATTAAATTACAGTAGTTACTGAAATGTAATGAACGTGTACATTAAATTTTATGTACATGTACATAAATATACTTTTTAGTTACAAATACATTAAATTTAATATCATGTCATGAAATTGAATTCAAATTAAATTCATTTATGTAACTTAAAAGTTAATGAAATTTAAGAACATTTCTAACAGTGTATATTTAGCTTAAAATATATAAGTTTTTTAAATGTTGGTTGATAATATTCATGTTTTTAAAATATGATCGGTCGTGATGCGTAATGTAGATCGACAGTTTTCACTTACTTTGTTTTACGAACGATAAAGGGATTGTGACGCATTAGAGAAGTGATTAGCAAAATTGCAATTTTGTAAATGACTTTTCATGATGAAAAGTGATGAAGAGATATTTCGAAATTTCTCAATTTATACGTATTTATATTTCTATCTCGCATTGATATATGCTGTTTTTGGCGCACAGAGGAGATTACTCCTGCGTACGTATCCTCGAACATGGGCATGTTCCATGTTTCGGATGATGAAAAAGTGAAGTGTGTATTTCCAGTGTGTTAAAGCCGGGCATATTGCGGTACGTCAGAAAATATGAGAAACTCCTGCAAATTCGCGCGTAAAATTCCGTTTAGCCCTTAATTCGACGTTCTCTCTTTACGCATATATCCAATCCCCGGAGGTATTTTTCTCTTTCATATATTCGCTTCTCGATTTTATCCGGCTCGTGCGCGCTCATGATATCCTTCCATCCACTTCCCTCGTCATCATTATAGACGCAATACTTTCGCCCGACGTGCTCGCTTCGTTCTGGGTTAAATAAAAATACAGCTCCCGCGTGAAGACGTAATGCACATTGACGCAAATCGAGAAGCAGAAATCCGCGAAAATGAGGAAATTGCGTGCGCACGAGCGGGCGTGTAAACGTCGGTTGTGTCTTACGTGTTTCATATATAAAATGTTTTAGACATTCGAGCTGCTTTATTATAAATTATTATAAATTCTTTGGTAAATTTAATTTGTTATATAATTTTACAATTTGCAATATTACATTTAATACAATTGATCTTGAATAAAAGTTTTAAATTATGAAGGTGATTGAAGAATAAAAATGTAAATTCGATTTTTCCTTTCCAAGCTTAATTGACTGACTCCTAATGATACTTTATGAAATTGAATTACACTTTGGTACATTTCTGATGTTAAAAAAGGTACTATTAATTTTTTTAGAATTAATTAATTATGCGATCTTATAAACTTTAATCTGCCAAATCCAATCGAACTTAAAACTAATAATAAATTAATATTGGAAAAGTTAAAAATTCAGGAGACAAATGTAAAATGATGGAGATTATAAATGTCATTTATTATTGATTTCTTACATATTATATTAAAAAAATGAATTAAACCGAAAATTAAATTTAATCCGTCTCAGACGCTAAATGTGATATCAGGTTCACCTTTAGTCAAGAGAATACGCGCGATACTCGGAACACAGTAGATAGGTATACAACGGTGCTATTTTTGTTCCAGGCATGCGTTTGTGGCGACAGCGACGGCGGCGGCTTCAGCGACGTACGAGCTGGGTTCGATAAGAGCATGCAGGTATAGCAGTTAATTATATCAATGCCCCATTAGCGTGCCAGTACACCGCGTGATTGCAATGGCTTTTTATACACAGGAGGGTTTGCCGTCGGTACCGACATCGTCGGTGCTTTTTTCAGCCGGCTATATACGTCTTGACTCGAGAGAGGTCCGCGTAAATACGGGTCAATAATTGCGTATTTGCCAGCGAAGAAATTACCAATTTTCTGTTGCCCGCAGGATTTTATCCAATTATACGATTGGTTGAACCATCGCGAAGATGATCGTGAAATCTCTTTTTATTTCGGCCGTGAATTATATGTTTTCAGTAAATGTTCGTTAATGTTCTGTCGTGGTGTCTCTATTACAAAAAGCAGCATCCGATTGATGGCGTTAATAACTTGCGTCATTATAAATTACGAATTTTTAATTGGTAATTACAAATGATATGCACTTCGTTTACTAGCCCGATCGCTCATCGCGGAAATGCGGTCGATAACGTTATAAATATTTCTCATCGACTTGGGGCACGTGTCCCAACGCTGATCAGAAATTCATAATGCGCGTCGGAAGAATAAAAGTAAATAACCTTGACACAGGATGCAATCGATGTGTGAAGTTGCGTGGGATATAATCACCGGCGCTCGAAGATGCGAGATTATGCCGCAATTTTGTATTTATAGTTAATGGTTGTTATTGGCACGATGAGTGAGATTAGTTAGGGATAGATCTGAGAGTCACGAATCTATTAAGAACGACATTTGTGCAAACAATGTGGCATGTTGACGATGGGTATGTAGATGTTTTATAACATCATCTTGAAATATTCAGTTACATGACCATGACCGCAAATATTCTAATAACAAATTCCAGAACGTAATACTTCTCTAGATATTTTCCATTAAAATTAAAATTTAATAAATTAAATTATACATGAACACAACAGCTAACATACATTTTTAATATCAACTTTATTTGGTCACCTTAGTTAACAGTAAAAATAATTTAAGATTTTATTGTTAAAATATTTCACATTCATTTAAAAAGTAACTGGTAACGAACACGTACTTTTTGAGCTCTATATAACACGCTTTGTTAAATAATTATTGAGAAGCATTTATTTATGATTTATTTTAGAAATATTGTAGAATTATAGAATATAAAAATGATTATTATGTATATTACAGAAAAATAATTTATTATAGACATGAAATATCTTTTACTAATGGTAAAATATTTGGTGAATAAACATTGAAGTCGCTCGCGACATCATGAATGTTCATCTTCTCGAAATGATCATATGTAAATTACTAGAAAATGCTCACTAGTTTTTTTTTATTCAAATTCAGCTATACTCGTTGTTTTTGCATTCACTTAACTTTTAGACAAATTTCGACTCGGTAACCGCGATGCATTACCTTAATGTGACCTAGAAAGTTCTTTTATTACGTTCCTCTACATGGAACACACAAAAATCCTTTATTCGTATTCGACAATTCGATGCACTCATTCACATGGCAAACACGCAGACACGAGCGCTTGATTCTATTCATGCGCTGAATTACAAAACATGTTTCGCTGGTCCGTTGGTTTTTCTAGTTTCTCGTGGTTTTTGTAATTTCACAAGAGTGCATCGTACGGGACTGTTTAATTTCGATGTCGGTATTATTGTGAGGAATTACACAATATGTGGTTTAATAATTATCATAAGAAATTTATAATGTTGCGACGTCACCATTTGTGCTGTGTATATCGAAATAAACAAATATCCGATCAATTAATTAACCGCGTGGTCAATTAAAAAATTAGTGCAATATTTATCTGATTTTATTTCTGAATTTCATGAAATCTGTAAGAATGAAATTTTCATTGTTTATTAGCAACAAAGAGAAATGAATTTACTACAGAAACTTATAAATTTTTAAATAATTTTCTAATCATCTTTTAAATTATCATTAGACATTTAAATTTTCCATTAACTTTTTCCATCACACACACAATATATATTTAATAAAAAATATCTTATATATATGACAAATATGCATATATGTATATTTCAAGATTATATTTATTCATCTATTGATGCAATCTTATTTGCATAATATATGTATTTATTTCACATTAGAAATTATCAATCGATGTCCACGATTGCATGCAATGATTAATCGGCATGTTCGCATGTATCTAGTATAGATTGTGCGCTTGCACCTACGTCCTCGAGCCATTTGACTTTATCGCGGCAAATGTAGCTCTTTCTCCTTTAAATTCATACACCTGCAGAAGATGCTATTGTACTTTCGTTACCGTTAGTTAGCCCTGGAATTTAGCCCTGACTCGACCTCGGTGCCTCAAGTATTCCGAACGTGTAGTGGCTTTAGTCGCCGCGTTCGACGCGGCGGCGAACGGACGATCAAGGACGCAGACGTTAGTCGTCGAGGGTGATGTCCTCGCCATTGATTGGCAGCCCTGGCCGCGCTCTCGTCAAGGTTCTGGCATGCAGATACACGGCCGCGATTGTGGGTTACGTCGGAGGCCGGCCTCTATTGTCACGACCGTTGTTTCTCATCAATAACATTAATGTCGACGTATAACGAAACACTTTGTCAATCGAATTGATGTGTCGAATTGCGACCTCCTACCGCCTACCTCTCCTTCATAGTGTAAGTTCCTTCTTTTCTTTCTACCTTCGGCTATTGTAAACTCGTTTAACAAATTTGGATTTTGAACCAATCAATAGCACATAATTCAAATCGTATATTTTGAAGATATCGATGTAAGGAAGTCATGCAGTTTTTCAACACGTAAAATGTATGTACACTGTTAAATATTAAAGGAGCAATGATAACCCAATCTATTGAATTAAATAACACTTTATTTTTAACTTTCATCAATGTCAGAATGTAAATCAATCTATTTCTGTGATTATAGTTTTAAAGTTAACATCATGTATATTAACGTATGCATTTAATAAATAATAAACTAAATTTGAGTCAAATTTAATACATTTTCTTATGTTAAATTGTTTTAGTCAAATTAACGATATTATTTGGTACAGTGGCGACCTGTAGATATGATTAAAAATAACTCAAATTAGGTATAATTTGACATTATGAATTTAACAGTGAACCTACCTATCTATCGATGTAGTATCATTTGTGAAATGTAGGTATCTGTTTCGTTACTTGATATCTGATGTAGGGAAATCAAGCAGAGAGTGCAGATAGAGTGGTTGTTTCTGATCGGCGAGGCGTGCCTACTGGACTGTTTGACATTTCCTTTGAAATGTCGTTTCATTTCCTGCCCATCGGCACCGATGCCATCATCACGATAGACAACAGGATGGACGTAGGATCGAGATCGCGACTTTCAGGAATGTATGACGAATACAGATTTCTTTTTTGATATACGTCGCGCTGGTTTTGATATCGATAATGCGGGCACTTCTTTCAAAGCATTTTATCATCCGGGTGTACCGCTCATAAAGATATGATATATTAAAAATGAAGCCAGTCAAAACTATACAGAAAAAGATATAGCACGGCCTTTCATTAAAAAAAGACGATAAACAGAAAGACAAGTTTGTTTATAGATTGTTTGAGATTAATTGATACTCGTTCAAGTATTCTTTAATAGATCCCGAGAGGAGAGATTCTCATTAAATTATTATTCATTTTATTTTATTCCTGTCGGTTTAATTAAGGATCCAGATCGTAACCGGGACATGCTTTTTTCACAAGGTTCATCACGTTTATTTTCATCGTTTATCTATATTTGCTCGTTTCGATCTTCGGTCTATTTTTAAATGAAGTAACGGCGCGCTGATTGATGGTTCATGTCATCGCTTGATTTAAATATGTACAAATTCGATGGTTAACGCGAAGACAGTACCTCAGAACAAGATCTTGCATCGATTACTGGTCGACAGCGGTGTACATCCGCGTGTACTGCACGACATTATGGACGTGGGCCGTTGCGCGGCTTGGTTGACCGAGTTTGCATCGGTGGAGGTCCCATTGATTTCCTGGCCCATGTCAAGGCTGCACGCGAGAAACCCCCGCTCTTCTCCAGCCACCCACAACCTCCGACAACCTCCCTTCTCTTTCTCGGCTACCTCCGCAAGCTGTTTTCCGATTCCACACCCCGTCATCTTCGCTCGTCTTCGACCCCGTGTACGTCACGCGTGCGACGTACCAAGTAGTCATCGAGTTTATCATTTTGTCGACTCGAGTCATTAGGGGAGGCATTTACATCGTCCATCACTTAGTCGTATTTCCAACCCTCCATGCGAAAGAAAGCTTTTAGAGCTTCAATCCTTCTTCGTGGACACTGTGATGCGTACGTATGATGATTATCATGGACGATGAACTGCGCGATAGTAGAGACGATGACAGATTGGAGTTCCTGAATTGCACTTACATGCCCACGTATGCATCTTACTTGACTGTGAAAATAATGTTTTTCTGCCTTATCTCTCGTGGCTATTAGTCAAGATTAAGTTGCGATATTCTTGATTTAAATGGTATAATATCTTGTGACGTATATATGTACATCTGTTGACATAGTTAATTGTAACCCGCATCGTTTCATCTAAAGCGTGATACTCGAAACTACAAAGATTTATTTGCAAGCCTGCAAACCCGTATGTGCGCTGCATTGGCTTCGTCCAATCTGTACTCAATTTGTTTCTCTAACTATTTCTTTCTTTGCTTCAATTGCATTTCCAACAGTACGTGTCACTTTCGAGGCGCATCTACTTTATGATTGACGTGTTAATTATTATATAAGTAAATATTGTTACGTAAATTTATAATGTATAATGAAAATTATTAAGTAAGTTACCCGTCTAGATGCGTATACTACTATTAATCTAATTAAACTTATTTGTGCGCCGTGTAAAGTTATTTTTGTTATTTTTGAAATAAAGCGTAAATTACATTCTATAAATTCTGAGGATTTATTTATTTGTTATTATCGAGCCGATAGTTTGCTCCCTTTATATGATTTGTGTGTGTGACACGCAAGAGAAAGAGCAATTTGTTAGTTTACCTGGCTATATTGATTTATTTGCTTATCACTGTCCTGCCTGTCTCTTGTGTTTACCACTTGCATGTGGTTTTACGCTAGTATCTAGTATCTAACATTGGTTATAACGTTTGCTTACCGTAATTGTTCTTGGCTATTCTTCGTTCCATTCATCCTTGAACGCAAATCGATTCCTGTTGAATTTCTTCGCGATGTACCTTTGTATATCTTGCCATTCATTTATAAATAATTCGATTGACTTTGACTACTCACTATGTTACGAAGGTACAGGTTCATCCCGATCATTTACTCTCGAAAAAATATCTAAAAATATTGCTGTCAAAGCATCTACATCTTATATACATATACTATTATTGATATTCTATTTTAATGTAATTATTTATTGCTGTATATTTTTGTTATAATTGATGTTTTGCTCTCACAATCAATAATGTATATATATTAAATCGTTCAATTTCTCTTTATATTAGTTAATACATTGGATTATATTCAAACGTAAATGTACTTTGTGTAAGACGTTGCATTTTTACAATAATGAATAAATGTGTAGCTTTCTTATTAAATCACGCAATCTTAAACTTTATCTGTCGAGGTATCTTCGATTCAGGGAGGAGTACATACATTGTACGTGTTGTAATTTATCCGTTCTTGCGGTCACCGACGACGTAATAATTTGGTTTATTTCATTCGCGTTGCGTGGTGGAATCTTCGTTATTTGGCGAGTGGTAATTTGAAAGTAATTTGAAAGTATGGCGACTGTCACGGCATGGTCGCGAATTTCGCAATGTGGCGGTCGTGTAGATGACGAGGGGTCGCACGGGGTGAAACAACCGCATATTAATCGTGACACTCGCCGCGCGGCACACGAATTTATGAGCGCAAAAGCCACGAGTTAAAATCCAGAAGCGGACAGGAAAGTCTCCGTATCGCGTGACCGCTCGAGCTATGCTCGACTCTCTACATCGCGGTTACTGTCCAAGTGTTTTAACTCCGACACTAATAACTTTAACCAGCACGTTTGTAGTATTACTGCGATATTTATAGCGGAAAATGCACTAGGGAATCGCGACTCGGATCAAATATATAAAACAGCAATGAATAACCGAAGAGATTGTCAAAAATCTAAAACTTCCATGATTGATATCACTCAGTAAATGTACCGTGAAAAATATATAGTAAAGTCTCATAAAAAGTTTATTCGAAGGCCAAGTGCGTTGTATTAGATATGCTTTCGATTAATATACAAGAAAAAAGTTTAAGTTTATGTACGATGTCATATAATAAGAGGAAAATTTCTGCGGAAGAGATTTAAGAAAATCGCACACGTGCAGTGCCATTAATTATTTGCTTTACACTGTAAAAGCACCTGTGATAACCTATCTGTTATTTATTACGTATCACGAGACACATATTAGTAGTTTCTTTTGAACAAATCAGTTTTGAATCAACATAAAATAATGATTTTTGCATAAAGTATTTTTATATAAGTAAATATTAATTTTATTATAATAATATAAAGCTAAAACTTTAATATAATATCTAATGTTTTAAAAAGCAGTTATATTTCAGATAAATAATTTCAGACAAACTATAAATAGATTATATATACTATTATAGTTAATCATTCGTTTTATAAGATAAACAATTGCTAAATTAGAAAGTTTCTATGATATATTCAAAAACATTTAGGGTGCGTTCCGTTTCACGCATAATGCGCATGATGCATCCTTGTTGTTGAACGAAAATTAAACAAGGATAAACGATGCATTATGCACATCATGCGTGAAACGGAATGCACCCTTAGAAATTTTGCAAAGTCGTATATCCTGCGAATTATTTCAGGATATTTATATATAACGCATTAAATGTAAGTTTATACATTTCGAGCAAAAATATGCTCTTATGAGGAATGTCTAAACATATATTTTTACATATAAATGAAGAAATATTATGTTGCAAGCCGCACGTGTCTTCATACAATTAGTAACGTCAGCATTATACAACAAAAACCAGAGAACTGCTTGAATAAATCGTTGAGGAAAGGCGAACGAATCCAGTGAGTGGATGAAATCATTAGTATCGAGGCTACAGTTTCCTGTATCGTTGCTACGCGGAATATGGCACTCGGTATGCTAGTGGTAAAGCATGAGGAACAGTCAGCCGTTTGAATGCTCGGCGCGGCTCAACCGGATATTACAGTTACCGAAGAATATTCGATTTGCAGCTAACTAGATGGGCTCGCTCGTCGATCCGGATGCCGTTCTCTCGTGTCTTCACTCGCGCCTCTTTGCTGTCGAGTTACCCGCCACCATTCCGATTAAGTTTGAAGTTACTATCGAAAATGTGTTTTGTTATGTGTCATTGCAGTGATCTCACTGAACATCATAATATCGATCGATAGAAATATGAGACGTGATATGAAAATAGTATTCGCTACAACGTGAAGGAGAGATTGTGCTTATTGCAAGAAAGAACGTATGCTTAATTTTTTTATGCGTAATCTTTTTCTTGCAATCTAAGAAAGCAAGTAAGAGAACAACATCATATTTTTAAATTAAATTAAAAATAAATTAATTTTTTATTCCTCACAAAGATAATCCGATTTTTTTGCAATAAAGTATTTTTTTTTAATTACAAAATTATTCTCTTTTTCTTCTTTCTTTTCTTGAAGTGCACATAATCAAATAGCTCTTGTGTTCATAAGGATTAAGAGCGCAGTAAAATAGAACAGATCTATGATCATTATAACATATAAATCGTGACACAAATTGTTCAGGCTTGCATGGTTTCGTAGTTTCATCAATCACCCGCGTAAGCGCGTATTAATAATCGTCCACTATTAAATATGCATTGGTTGTTTGCGAACGAAGCGTCATTCTCTCTCTGCCCGCGTCTCTCTATTCTATTGTGCCCGATTTCTGTCAGCCTTTATATGCCAGCTGCCAGTCACTAATTGTTTACGTAAAATGTTCCGTTTTTGAAATTGGGACATGGATAATCATTGACCTTTTACATTGCCTATATCACCAATTTATATCGATACATATAATATGAAAAATCGTTTTAATATCATAAAACTAAACTTACTTCTTCTGTTAAATATTTTTATAAATACTATTATAAATGTATGGGAAGTTACTAAAGGATCTTTCTACGACAATCGCATCCTGATATATTTTCTGATATTTTATTTTTTACGATCATTTTTATATCTATATATTTCTTATTAGTTGTTTTTCAAAACGTTTGCAATTACTGCGATTATTTATTTAATAATCGTATCTCTCGTGCTGGAAATATCTTTGGGTGATCGACATGATTTCTTAAACACCCAAACAGGAACGTATAAAAAATTCAGTAGTTACTGCCAGACTTCGACTTCATATTGGGATAGATTGGGATACATGGTAGCATTTCTGAAAGCGGAAATAAATTTAAAGCTCCATTACGCGAATACAGGATGCTAGATATATCCGTGGGACCGCTAGAAAGATAAATCTTTTCTAGTCGAAGCGGTAATGGAAAAACACTCGGTGGCATCGGCTGTCACACTGTTATCCTTCCAAACGATGGTGGTATTGCCAACGTGGTTGCAGACCAGGTTAGAGTGGATATGCGAAGGAAAACAACAATCCGTTCCGTCGCAGAAATACACGCGTCTGTATACTACCGCAGAAAATAGGTCAGTTGAAGTAGAATGATTTGGCGTGATTTCGACTGTTTCCGTGGTGGGCGATGCTCTTGCGACGAAAACACGACGATTCTCGACCGGATGATAATCCAGGATGTTTCCAATTCCGGAAAGTTGCCAAGGGATTTTTCTATCTCTACGAGAGTCGCATAGTTCATTCGCAACCCGATGTAAGACATTACGGATCAATAGATAGTGCTTTTCGTAAAATCCTTGAATGGATATTATTGATAATCATTAATTACTCATGATATAATTGTGCAATCTTCAGCATTTTCCGTAGTCCGAGATGGAACTAAATATATGATGTTTCTGGTAATTGTATAAAAATATGTTTAGGTACTTTAAAATAAAATTATTTGCTAAAATCAAAATAAAGATGTATGAATAATGTCATTAGTTTTGAAGAATAGCAGTATTGAAAGAATGTAGTATAAATTTGGAAAAATAATTCACAATGTACGAAATTTGTATAACAAATATTTAAAAGCAAATATCTCGAGTTACATGAGCTATTTTATACTCGTATATACAAGAGAGAACAAAGAGATATAAACAATTTCATATTAGATATTTCAAAATAAGTTGGAATGAACGTTTAACTATGATAAACCGTCTTTGTTGTTGACTTGTACTACTGTTTCAGCCAATTTCGCTGGTAAATTTATCGAGCTCTATTCTCATTTTCTTTAAAAAAGTTTTAACATTTTGTTATATTTTCATCCAAATAATTGCCATTTAATAGCTGCAGTTGCTAGGTTTAAGTAATGAAGCTATCAGGGATGATGGAAACTTGAATGAAGATGGTGCGGTGAAATTGGGATTTCGGATCAAGCTTCGTCCGGGTGACCGAGTGAAGCAAAAAGGGTGTTCTTCCTCGTTGTAGAGAGAAGGGGGGGGTTTGGTGTACGCTACCGATCCAAAGAGTGGGCGAAGGTGGCGACAATTCTAGTCACTGGTGGGCTGGCGAGGGTGACGGCGTAGGAGGATTTGGAGCCCTGCCACGTTGGGAGCACCCTCTTGCTCGAGAGCTCTACTGCGATCACCGATACTACGCTACAGTACCTCCGCAGTTGGTACTCATAGAGGTTTGGAGGAGGCCAGAGAGAAGCGCGGCCCACTCGAGAAGGAAACAGGTGGAACGACCGAGGCTCCGTCGGAAGAGCGTAAATATTGATAATCCTTCTGACTACATGTAACTACTCGTTTACCATCTTCTTCGCGCGTAATAGCGCAGCGAATTAAAACTGTTTCGATAGTGATTATCTCACTATAGATAATATTGTCTGATACTTGAGAGAAACTGTCTTTAGTATCTGAAGAACATAAAATTCTGGTTAACTAGAATTACTGTTCCTATTAGTATGCCTTTTTACCAATTTTCTCATTACTGAAATAATTATCAAATATTGTAACTTTAATTTTGTCTGCTTGTAATATCGATTTTTCAACTATTTTTCTTTCCTATAATATTTTTTAATCTAAAAAATTAATATTTATTATTTTATGTTTTTAATAAAAGTAACAATGTTTTGTTGTTATTAGTATGTAGCCTTTCAAAGAGCGATGGCTTTATTAATGTGCTCTCAATTGTGTGCCTATTCGCATTTGACTCATTTTACATATAGTTACTGAACAGATAATAGATATAAAGTAATTGTTCAAATTAATATTGCATAAATCATTATTTTAATTATATTTACAATTTCAATGTACATTAGTAACACAACGCTCTCGACTCTAATACAGGACGTACTAATAGGGATACAATTTTGCGATATTACTAGATTTACATAAATTGCTCATATCTTTCAAACAAATCTTTACTATACTTTAAAAAATAGAACATTATCTTTGGTCGAGTTGATATTGTGTACATTAATAATTTAACTTAATAAAATACTTTATCTTATTTATTTGTGTTAGTTTTTTTTAATGATTTATTTAAATACAAAAGTACACTAATAGGAACAAAAAAGTAATAGAGACTGCAGTTACCTTAGTTCGTATATTAAATATACGTTGTCTTGTTAGACAATCCAAAACGTACGAGAACATCGATAACGACGCAGTTAGTCAATGCCACTGGCTAAGTCCTCTTATCCTCGTTCTCACAATTTAAACTTACGTCTCCGTTACCGTTTGTGATTATTCATGAATCTATATTTGTGATTATTGGAATATAAATGCAGTAGATTGTGTGTAGAAAACCTTCACTGTCTAACCTCGAAACTGAGACTGTTTCTTGTATCGCTTATAATATAACTTGCTAAAGAAAACCGTACGTACCACTTGTCGTTACATTAAGTATAGTTTTCATTCAGAAAATTATAGCTATGATATAATCGCAACGATTCAATTTATGATGAAAAAAATGCGTTATTATAAAACAGTAGATATGTCTTTATATTGAACAAAAATTTTCATTCAAATTTGTTGAGAATTTTAAACATCCGGAATAAGTTAAAACGAAACATGCTTTCAACGTCATTACTTAAAAACTTCTACGTTATAAAGATTATAAAAGTAATATCAATTAACTTTTAATTACTTTTTGTTTAAGAAGATATACGAGTATATTTTTAGAAGTTTAGAAGATAATTGTACTATTGACGAGACGTTTATAAAATAAGTAGGATAAATCTTACTACAATGGCCGTATTAAGATTTCAGTAGTAAGAGAACGTATTACAACGGCCAGGGAAAAAATCTGATTGAACGCAGCCGTCGCGTTGGTCGCAAGTACAGCGCGTCGAATGTTTCGTGCAAAGTGATCGATAGCGCTGGCTCGTGCTGCAGATATCTTTGCCGGTTATATTTGCGGATTATTAATACGTACTAGTGAATTGCGATCAACGGATGAGCGGGTGTAGCATCGACCAATTCCAATGTCGACATTGTTTGCGCTTTGTTACTATTGCTCATGTCTGCTTCTGTTCTTTCTATTCGCCAGTTTATCGTTTTGTTTCTGCTTGAAGTAACATTTTCTAATTGACAATAAGGTTCGTATGTGCATGTATTTAAATGTTTCTATTAATTATGACAAAAGTTAAAACACTGGAAAAATTTATTGGGTTGGTAATATGGTTTGATTATATTGAATGTTATAATATGCACAATTTTATTAGTTTTAATCTTTTAATTCAATGAAAATATGATTTTTGCATTGCAATAGAATACATCAAAGAATTTCTTAATTTGTATATTTTATTTGAAAAATATTATAAATCTTTGTGTATAATTATTTTACCAATTTTAATATGGGTTTTTAATCTAGTATAAATTATAATAATTGTTTATTTATTGAAATCAACCGATATCACTATAATTTGTATCATTGAAAATTAGATTTTTGCATTGCAATAGAATACATCAAAGGATTTTCTTAATTTGTATATTTTATTTAAAAAATATTATAAATCTCTTTGTGTATAATTATTTTACCAATTTTAATATGGATTTTTAATCTAGTATAAATTATAATAATCGTTTATTTATTGGAATCAACCGATATCGCTATAATTTGTATCACATTTAATAATATTTAATAGTTAAGAATTTACGCTCACTATGTTGGCATTGTCGATTACTATTGATTAGGAAAGTATAGACAGTTTAAAACGATCAGTGCATGTATGATGCAAAATATATTGTATTATGCTTATTAAAACGCGACGAGAAAAAAAGAGGGCGGAGGGAGGGGGGAAAGTGAGAGAGAGAGAGCCTCCTTATCGTCGCCTTGGAGGCACAAGGGATGGTGTCATTGATCATGGAAAGAGCTTGCGCGCGTGGTGGTAAGACATACACTAGAGCATGCAACGTGACTGCATGTATCCGCTCATTTACATGCAATCACGGAGGTGCATCCAGACGGCGGAGAGAGCTACGCGCCACTCTCATTGTGGCGCCCGTTATGTCAAAGGCTAAACCTATCTTGTTTGCTCTTGATAGTAGGCAGCGGGCGGGTTGACGTCAGACACGATCGCGTAATAAAACTTGGTTATTTCCGTCGAAGTAGCATAATGAATGACGCTTATCGCAAGGAAGATGTCATTCGTCACGATTTGCCCGGCGCAATATTTTTCCACAACATTAATATGGAAGGGCTGTGATATATCTGGCAAGAATCTTTCTTGGAGTAATTACTGTGAAAAACATATATCATCGTCTTTATATTATAAAATATTAATACAAGAGAATGTGTGAAATATCATCAGTAATATATCGGTACGACAGGGGACCAATTAGGTCTCCTGTCATACTGATATATTACTGATATTTTTGATAGGAATAATACATGTATGAAAAATATTTAAAATCTCTCGCGAGAAAGGTGTATTCCAATGTGATACCTAACAAAACCATATGAATAAAATTTAGAATACTACAAATTAATTATTTTTACAATTGATAAAATCGATCGACTTTTATTATAATAAAACTTCATAAATATTATCTCTATTAATCTATCAAAAGTATTTAGATAAAGTATTAACATTTCTGAAATATTGAAATGTTTTTCCACAAGCTAATAATAAACTTCTTTTTTCTCTAAGATTAAAAATTTCTGTTTTCGGTCGAAGCGAATCTTGGTGCTTAATAATGTTCATATTCAAATTTACTAATACATATTAAGTACTTTCGACTGAAAATAGGATACTTTCTCTTATTCGATTTGTTCTTATTAGTCTAATTTCCACTTAATATACTTTTTCCTATTTTATCAAAGTTCAAGTACGTTCGCTTTAATTATTTTATTCCCACATGCTCTTTGGACATTCCTAAACATGGGAAGACAATTAAATAGCTACCGAAAACAACGATAAGCTTTGCTTTGCAAATATAAAGAAAACATCAACAACTCGCTGTCTCGGCGTTTCGTGTAGAATCCTATTTTCTGACACTCCACTTGTACTTCGTGTAATACATTGAAGACGATCAGATTCAAGCTATTAGTAAAAAATACCAACGATTCCTATAAAAATAACCCTATCACGTCTTCCAGCATTTACTTCTGAAAACCACATGCCAATCTCATATTACTCTCATATTACGCTCGTCTTATCTATATATTTTGTCTAATTTGATTGGACGCACTCAGTGCGCCCTGGTGCACATTAAAGCCGTCGTACACAAATTGATGTGAAGATCTAACATAAATAATAGAAACGGATTAAATCGCGAAATTCTTAATACACTTTATTATACGCTGTTCAGCAAAATGTATGTTGTACTTTGTAATTAAAAATGTTTACATTTCACTTTTACAATAGTTATTAGATTAGATTAACCGTACAACGGCTTTAATGTGTATCAGTGCACTCTAGTGCATCCAATCGTCTAAAAGTGTAAGCATATACAGAAACGGCTGACTTACGCGGCGTATGCAAACGGTGTGTGATGCGTGGCGGGCAGTAGGACGACCGTGGCCACGAGGAGAACGAAGCTCCCGGAGACGACGTGGAAGGACCCCATGGCTGTCATCCCCCGGAGTCGCCGCGGTTGTCCGTGTTCTAAGGAGGAGGAATCACGACACACCACCTCGCCGCTGAGACGACGGCGAGGACGAGAACGACGACGAAGGGAACGTCGACGGCTGTCCTGAGGCGTTGCTACCTGGCGCGTTGACCCGGCGCCTCTCTGCGTGTCGTCTGCGTCTCACCCTCCCTCCCTCCCTCCCGCCCAGCCCACCCTCCTACCCCCGTCTTGCTTCCTCTTCAGGCTCCTCTCCGTGTGCTCTCTGGCCCGTCGCTCGTCCACGATCCTCTCTCAGCTCTCGACGCTTTCGCCTGATCTTCTGGCTCACCTTTGCCTCTACCACTATCACTCACGATACTTTTATAAACATTCGTACGGCGACATGAAGCGTAATATCGTAATATCACGACACTTGGAATTCAATTCGAATAATTCTATCGCGGACGCATTCTCCTCGTCTCGCCTGTGCGCGCTTAGTCACTCGCGACGAGATCACTACGTAGTTTTGACTCGCCACCGCGCAATAAACGAAGACGTGGAATAGTTTTGCGAAAATTCGTTATCACTGGGAGTAGTCTTTCGTGATTCTTCTTCTTCCTCTCGTTGTCTCTCGCTCTCCTCCGTTCTTTTCCGCTCAGCACTGAGTTTCGTTCGCGATCCCCGCTGTGTTTTCGAGTCGGAAGAAACACCGGGATAACACTCGGGCGAGGGATAACGGATGTCGGCGGAGGAGGGAGTCGAGGATCCTCTCCTCCTGGAGGTTGTGCGCCTCCTTCGTTTTGCGTCCTACAGAGTCGGAGCCTCCTGATCGCCGACGGTGTCCTGCCATGAGCTCCGCTTCCGCAGGATCCCTCCTCTCACGATGGACATCTTTCTGCTCCTGTCACCTCTCTCACGGCCTGCTCTCTCCGCACTCTTTCTCTCGCTCTCGCCCTCTCACTCTCTCTCGCTCTTCTCGCGGGGACACTCGGTCAGCACCCGCGGTACACCGCTACGCGCTCGGGAGTGGCGGCTCTCGCGTCTAGCCCGGCCGTTTCAGCGCGCAGGCGCAATTCATTCCTTCCTTCCTGCCTGCTTGCCTACCTGTCTGCCCACCCTCGTCCATTTCTCCTTCCCTCTCTCTTCCTTTTCACCCTCTCTTTTGCACCCACCCTGACTTGCCTGCTCGCCTCAAGCCGACGACTGCCGTTATGCCTGCGCTCGCTGTCACCCTGACTGCCTGATTGTTTCATGAACTTAGTAGTTTTCGTCACCCTCTACTTCCCACCATCCCTTTTGTCAGAGTTCGCTAGATGTATTGATGCATAGAAGAAGATCATGTTCACTCAATAGCTTCTTCTTCAGGAGATCGGGATTGTGTCAAGTAATATTAATGATTATTCGCATGATAGTTGCATTCTTGGCATTTTATAGCGTATACAATATTATTTGGAATTTCTATAAAGCTATGGCTAACTATAAGTACACTTTATATATACGTAGTCAGTAGACGTGCACTCTAATTGAAATGATGGCCATTATGATGTTTTGCGAATGTGATAATACATCATAGAAATACTGCAGAAATATATTGTTGGTTATAAAAAGAGAAATGGTAGTCCTTGAGTTAAATTACATTTTGTCATTTTCAACTTTCATGTGTGCAGTCAAGATGTAAATTAATCCATTCCTATGGTTAGTTTTAAAGTAAACGTCCATATTAATGCATACATATTAATGCATTTACTAAATAATGAATTAAATTTGAATCTTTAATATATCTTCTGGAGTTAAATTGTTTAATTTCACTGTTTTAATTAAATTAAACGATATATTCAGTAGGAATAGTACCAAGGGTGCTGTCACTAAGGAGGTGACCCATAGAAATGATTAAAAATAAATTAGGTATAATTTGAACGTTATGAATGTAATAATTTTAATCATAAAGTCTGTTTTTTGTTCTTACTTTATATTACACTAGAACTCTCTCGCTTGCGCCAAATGTTAAACATATACCCATCTCACTTTAAATCAATTAAGAGAAAGAAACCTATTTTCAGTCAAAACGAATCTTAGTGCTTAAATATTTGAGAGTGAATTTATATAGGTACAATACGTATCTAATTCTATGAGCCGCGCGCCGAAAATCTTCAGTCTTGAATGCAATGAACAGAACTAGAGTAGTACACAGTAAAAAATCGTGCGTCCATATGTAGAATTTTTCTTGTGTTACCACATTTTGATTATTACTTCAATGTAAAATTAACATACAACTGAGATATGTTATTATTTTTGTAATATTTTAATGTGTTAGATTCATGTCACCTTTCTAACTTAACATTTGCATATGTCAATTAAAAATGGAATATTATTTTGAGTGTTTTTAACACATTTGTTTCAATTAATATATATATCTCAAAGTCAATTTTTTCATTCACATTATACGAACAAAAATGTTTCATTAACATTTTCTTACGAGTTACTGCAACTACTCTTCTATGTACTCTACTTATTTTATATATTAGTTTTAAATTACCCTTAAAGTCAAAATAACAAATATAAATGTAAAGTATTGTGTCAGTTATTTAACATTACTAGTTTATTAATAAATAACACAAGACGAATGAGTTATTTTAACTTAAAATTTAGAGTGGATCTCCTGGGACATGTAAAAAATGTTATAATTAGCATTTTCTTTTTTACTGTGTAATATTACATATTTAAATTGATAAGCGATTTAATAATTTTTAATACTAATAATCGTTTTAGAAAGATATTAATAATTTGATGTTTTAAGTGTTTTAAAAACTGTATATATATATATAAATAATTTATTTCATATTAAGTTCAAAAAGTGTATTCTAGTTTAATCACAGAAAGCAGACCTATTATTGCCTGTTTTCATTTTTTTTAATTATTTTATGAATATTGATAATTTTGCATCTATTTTCTTTTTCTTTTTCTTCTTTTTTTAGAGACTTATTGATGTGTGTATATTAATTTATCAAAATATTATCAATAGAAATCTTGATATTCACTGCTTTAAAATGTATTGGGATTGTACTAAAATGAATTTTTGATATCTTTATTTTTTGTCTTCTGATTAATTTACTTGCACCTGTTCATTCAAAATGACGATTATTGCTGTGTCTACATCGGTTGCCATTCCGTCGCTTGATTTAATAATTTTTTTATTTTGGAGTTAATTAAATCGTCGTATTGATGTCGCGAAAATTATATTTTCCTTCTCGGTACTCTGAACTGAAATGGTCGCATTTTCATCGCCGTCTCGTTCGCTTTTCATTCACTTTCTTGCATAACTGCGTTATTCATTTCTGTTCGTTTTGCTCATACTTTCTTCTTTTCTCTTCTTTGCGTAGCATAGGGTTCAACTTAGCGGCAAGGAATGTACTTATCGATACGTTACTCTTACGTACGATTTTACGCCGGAATGCAAAGCGGCGTGAGTGCATATCGGTGGCGTAAAAGAGCGAAAAGAAGTGCATCAAAAGACATTCCATTTGCAGATGTACTCTCGGTGCTACTTCGTGAAAAATATTCGACCGCTGAATATTCTTGTTGCTCGCATACCCTATTCGCGCTTTGAAGCGCAGCGATGTCGACGTACATCAAAGGGCGGACGATGATATGTATTTTTGCATTCGTGGACGTACATACACATCTAATGACGATGCGCGTACGTGCGTGCGACATTGAGACGCCGTTTTCAACGTTCGTTAGAGCGAAGATAATACGTATCGTAACCGGAGCAGTGAGTGTACATTCTTTCCACCCGCACGACTTTGAATCAAATTCTCTAGTTGCGAAGTAAACTTCGAATACGCAGTGCAAACACGAGTTTGCGCCCTCCATCGAGCCATGCGATACGTAGATATATGGAGTCTCTCATGTGTGTGTGTGGACACCGTATTTCTACATCATAAGTAAGTAGCTATGCTTCAGTACTGAGGAATTATAAGGATAAAAAATATTCTGACAATTTCGAGAAAATTTAAAGATGTAAATATACCCTGCAAAATCTTGATTAAAGGATATTTATTTTAATGCTTGATTAAAGGATATTTATTTTAATGCTATAAGTGCCTTCACTTATACATCGGTTTATTAACGTTTGCATGGCTCGATGCGTTTTTGGATATTTTATTTTTTTACTTCGATAACTTATTTATTTATTTTTGTATAATGTCCGCGTCGGATATTCTCTCGACTTTGATGTTGGCCTCTGATTGTTAGCTCTTATTTATGTACTGTATTATCGTGATTTTCTATTATATTCCATCGGTTTCGGACGTATTTACCATGTTCTGTGTAATCTCTATCTTTGTATGTGTGTAATCTACGTTAAACTCGGACTAGACTCGAAGAAGATTGTGCAGTTGAAACGTTCAGTAATTTGACAAGGTATTAGAATTGTTTTATATATATCATTAAATTATTAAATAATTATAGAACACCTTAAAGTTGCTCGTTGTTGGCCTCTCTGTCTTCTTTACTTTACACATTACGAGAGTTATACAAGCTATTACTTAAAGAATATTTAACTTGGAATATCGAAAATCGAATATTTTCGAAGAAATAATTTTAAATGCGCTAAAATATTTGCATAACATTTGCAATTTCTAGAACCTGTTTGAAAGGCACCCACGCGAGCGACGGGACGATGAGGGTGAATTTTATGCGTTTTAATCTAGCGTCTCTCTAGTCTCGTCGCTTGAAGGATACGGTGGCGTACATTCGCTTTTATATAATCGGTACATGCTATCTGCTTCGAATTTATGATTATAATTTAATTACCGACGCAAGATCTTCATTAATCCAAGGATATCTTATCGCAATCCCTAATTTACATAATTCTAACTTTATGAACTCATAAAGTGTATCTTTATGAATATATAATTTAACGGGCGTAATGATGTATCTCGAATATTTAGGAATTATTTATGAAAATCGACACATTGAGAAGATACCTTTGTAAACTCGTCCTACGCAATCTATATCATTATTAATCTTTGATGTACGCTTACGTATAAATATCACACATTTTGAACTATATCTTTATTTCCACAGACATATTATATTATTCATTTTGTTTGCATCTCATTTTATCATATATTTTTTCTGTTTACAATATATTGTATCAAACGTAATTTATCTTTTATAAGCTATCATGAAATTGAATGATACGGAATGTTTGTTACAAAAATATCCATGCCTTCGATGATATGCATAAATTTCTTTATACCTCGAACACAGAAAATTTGATTGGATTTTATTTCAATCGCATTCTATGTCTTTTTGCTTTATTTTATCGCTTCAGCTTTTATTTTGTTTTGCAGAATATTGTTTTTTTTATATTTTCAATATTTAGCTACAATTTGACATTTTCAACACTAATTGTGCTCCACTTTTTTATTCTTTCGCTTGTCGCATTTGATTCTAAAATTGTACGTTACGGTGACTTTAATTTCCGGAAAATTATACTTTATTGTCAGATAAGATGTATACTATAAGTACAAAAAATAAACAACGTAGATGTAACGATTTTTTTTTTAAATTAAAGTTTAATATTGTCCAAATAATATTTAATTAATACAAAAGAAAGCTGTTAGTCGAATAATAAAAATGATAAGTTTATTAAAATTTTATTTTAATTTTGTTAATATTGAAACTGATACTGATAGCAGAAAATTATAAATAGCATATTTATAATGATTGCTACAATTTGCATATCTCTCTCTCTCTCTCTCTCTCTCGCTCGCTCGCTCGCTCGCTCGCTCGCTCGTTCACTCGCCTAATTGTAAGCAACTGAGTTGCTAGCGAGTGTTCTGCTCTTCTGTGTACAATTGGTCCTATGTGCATGAAGATGTTACTGCCAGACGAACGATGTTTGGTCTCGACAGTAGTACGAGTAAACGCACGAGCCGGCGGGCGCACGAATTCCGGCGCTCTTGTGAACTGCCGGCGCAATTGTCGCTCACGTCCGACACTGCAACCGTTATCGCCAAAGGTTGGCAAGGGGGATAGAAAGTACGATAGGGGGGTTTGTAGAAGAGGTGAGAGCGCGTGCGCGAGAGATCAAAACCAGCGGGCTCTCTGTCGCCTGGGATACCGGCTCGCGGCCCGTCTATTGATCTTGGCGAACGTTGCGCGTCGGAACAAGCCGCGCTCGAGCCTCTCCTGTACCAGTAGCCTGCAACTTCGTTTGCTCTAGAGACCGAACGACCAACCGACCGACCGGCCGATCGACCAACCGACCGACTGTGTTGGCCCGATCCAGCCAAATATGGGAACACAAACGCGATATATCGCGGGGAACCGTCAGCCAAACGCCAGAATGCTTTTAACGCCCCACGGGACTCGTATGGCGTGGATCGTCGTTCCACCCGCTTTTAATCAAAACGCGACACAGCGTGGGTTGAACAGTCGCTCACAAAGTCATATATTAGGTCAACTAAGCAACCGAGATGCGCAGGAAGAAGATAAATCATTAATTCAGCGTCTAGGGACTGCGTTTCCGTCAAATGGAAATAAATAGAAAATATAAAGATGTAATTAACCAAGTAACACTGATATTAGGTTTTAGAACATGATTGTTACGTAGATTGATATTAAGTATCTAGTTAACTGGTTACTTACATAAGCTGCTTAATAAGAACAAGAATAGATTATAAAACATGGGGATGAGAAAGAAGCGATTAATGTATAATGCATTGAGCTCTGCGTAATTTGGCTGCAATAGTTAATTAGATGATATTATTCCTAAATAATAGTGAACGTTTGCGTTACTTCATTAATTTCGCGTGAAGGGGAATTAACACCGTTTAGGTAGAGAATCACGAATATAGAACACTCCTACCTCTTGCAACATTACGTTATCTAAAACTTTCAACGGGGTGCATTAGAGCGCCTATGTAACTGCACGCTGTTTTATCTAGGATAAGCGCCTTTCTAAATCGCGTGCCCTCGGTGAAACCCACGACCGCCATAAACGTGGCCTTACAAAGTATTTCTCTTACTCGTATAAATAAGTAATGACGCTCGAATGAAGTCAATTTTATCATCTAAGGTTCTAGGGACCTGCTTCCGCGTGTCTCGAAGTTACAACGGGAAAGATATTACATCGCCTTTCGTAACTCTCTCTTCTCCGCGAACTTTTTCCAAATACTTTGTTCTCCGCGGGGAATGCGTCGCGCACTTTGTCGTTCTAATGGTGGTATCAGTACCGAAGATGGATGGGGACCTTTGTTTGCTCGTGACGGGAATCCTCCAGCTACTCCGCGGATCTGGAAGATCTGCAGGCGTTGTACTCGCTGACGAGTAGAAAAAAAATGATACGTCGTCAACGAGTAGAACGGAGGGATGCCGGATGGAGTAGCAGATCATGGAGCGCGCTGACGTCATTACGGTTACATGTAGACCTCGGGAGTGGCTGCAGGCGCATGCGGTCTGTGATTCTTCCGTACAACACATTGCGCTCAAAAGCATTAACTACGATAGAATTTCATGCGTATTGTCGCGTACAATCGCAACAGGGATATCAATCTGGATTTTACATGTTATTTTTAGTGAAATATAAAGCAAGAAATATATCACGTTCAATTAAACGTAATTACACACTTCGGATTAATTTACCATTTATCAAATACGTGAAGAGAACATAGTAATTGCTAAATTGTCGTATATTCGATATGTAATTTTCTATTATATATAATAACAATATATCTCGTATTTTGAATTGACACGAATAAATTATAATTTACAAACATTTTCTGTCTACCAAAATGCTCTTTGGCATATTGACTGATTAATTCGAGACGATTAAGTATCATTTTGCTAGCATAGTTTTTTTTTTTTAGCGGAATCAAATGTTCTGTGTTTTAAATGAAGCAAATAAATTTGCAAGCACGTGTTCACATCGATTTTTTTCCATCACGGCTGAACCGCCCCCGCGGCAAACTTTTAACTACGTCTATCGTTATCCCTTGATCGAAAGTTAGGTCACCGTGTCTCGTGGTGCATGCGACGAACGGTGGCTCACATGCATGGTACTATCCTCTGCTTTCATAGCTTCTACGTGCGTATGCATTATAAATTGACGGTGAATCCGGTGATCGCAAACGTGAACACAGCAACCACGATAAAACTCGCTCGAGCGAGCGTACTTACATCGTCTGATCCAACTTTGATGGAGCGACCTGTATTATAGTTTCAAAAACGTCCCGCGCGGATACAGCATGTACTTCAATATCTCGTATTTTGGATGTTGGCAAGACATCTGCGAGCCAGAAAACAATCGATTCGAGTGATAGTTGAGCGTGTAACGCGATCGTTCGCTCGTGGTTTTTTAAAATCTTGTTTGCACCGAAGATGATACTCGTGATCGGTTTAACGATTTCCGAGTACGAGTTTTCCGCGGTACGAGTGTAAGTACATTGCACGCACGAATCATGCTCGGCGACGTGTTATCGCGGGAGTAACATGGATATCTACTTGGGTCGAAGGGCAGTAAAAACCGAGTAATAGGCAGAAAACTTTCTGCCGGAAGACGCGCTGCTAGATAAGATCGTGAAGTCGAGCAGATATATATGGTCAGCTAGATGTTATATAGACAGCTACATAAACGTATAACGATCTTGTTGCCATAGCGTCACGGAAAAAAAAGATTTGATGTACTTTTGTTGCTGTAAAAAGAAAATTTATTACATTAGTAATTTTCATTGTAGCAAAGAATTAGCTCAATTGGTATATTAATTGCTCACGGACATAATTTCTTCGTTGAACTATTAAATCTTCTTAGTCATAGATGTTGAACTCGCACAGCAAGTTATAACTGAACTATATCTAATCTATTCTTTTTCATGCGGATTAGATGAGGAAAATTAAACGTGCTGATAAATAAATTGATAATGCTATTGGAGTAGTGATGTTTAGTGTATATGGGCACACATGCCTTAATTATTGATGATAATTCATATTACTGTCTGCCATTGTCGCTTACGAAAGATAAGGGTGTATCACGAGGGGCGTTTTGTACGTCATCGTGACCGTGTGTAAAGAGGTAAAATTTATGACAATGTAATCCGGGAGTGTCCGGAGAGGATTACAGAGGCGCGGTTGCAAGTAGACGACGTGCAGAATTCCTAAATACTCTCACACTGGGAATAAATTGTGAACGGCAAGTAAACGCTGGCACGTATAGGTACTGCATCACCGCTGTAAGGTCGGTAAAAACACTTAACATACGCCAAGGAGCGAATATAAGCAGGAATTGAGATCGGTTTAACTTTGATAATGACTAATTGTACGATATATTCGTAGACTTCGCTCCCATAATTTATATTTAAAAAAGAGTACACTTTTTACTTTTTCGTGATTTAGGGATAGTTTCGTTTCTATATTTTCTTATGTATTTTTCTTCATGGAAATTAACAATTATTATACTAATGACGTTACACTCAAGAAAAAATTGGTATATTGAAATAAAGTTAATAAATAAAAAGATAGAAATATGATCTTAGAGATGCTCAAAATTGACAAAACAATAGAACAAGGTTATTGAAAGTCCAACGCAATAAACAGAACGCAAAAATTATTTTACAATATTAAATCTACTTTTATTTAATAATAATGTTCGACGTTTCAACTCACTTTGGAGCTTTTTTTTAGCAAAAAGTAATCCTCAAATTTACACACAGTTCCTTATACTCTACTATCAATCAGTCACTAATGGATTGCCAGATCTAAATTAGAACTTCCATTTCTTACAAGATTAGACATTAATAGAAGGTATCATAAAGAACGAGAAATCTGTCGAACCGTAATACAAACTTATAGTTTCGTAAGACAATTGAAACTCCGCAAATAATCCATTACAGATTACACAATTAAAAATATGTCAGTATAAATCAAATTGTATTATACGTTTAAAGTCTGACGTGTTTTACAAAATCAAACTGACAGCGATTTTGTAACAGTATGATAAGGATTTAATTAATTTCACATTTACACAACGTACCATTTTTTAAATGTAGCGTCATTGTTATAATAATTTTCGGTTTCTGTAAAAAAAATATTTTAAAGTAGAAATAAAACGATCTTTGAACGCGAAAATTACACTCTTTTCATGTTATAAAAATAATCCATTAATATACAATATAAAAAAAAACTATATTAATATACAACATAAAAATGAATTATTCATTAATTGTATTATTTTTCTGTATTATTTGCCGTTAATAATCAGTAATTAATTGTTTGGTAAGTAATATCAAAATAAATAGATAATTTTAATTTACAATTATATACAATTATTCTGGTTTTAACTATTGATCATAACGAAATCGGGATTTAATTAATTAATATATATAATAGTAATAATTGTAATAATTAATAATAAAATTTCCAAATTTATCGCTTTTGTACTGCATATGGATAGATAAATACGCGAATATATTATTTCATATTATAAATTTGATCGTTTCTGTGTAAAATATCATAGACCAGTAACTGTTCATTGAATCGATCCATTGACATATGCATATCAAAGAAGATTTCCGACGTGATCGAAGGGAAGGTGTTCGAGACAGGGGATGTGCAACAGGCAGACAAAGGGAGGGTAAAATCGAGCTGTTATATCCACATCGGTCGGTCGGTTGGTTGGCTGGTCGGGCGATCGGCACCTGGCCCGAATTGTAACAATGATTTTCTAGCCTCCCTTATCACGTTTTGTTCCTTCCCCCTCCACTATTCTTTCCCCAGGGCGTGGCGTTCAACAGGCCTGGCTACTCGCCAGCCTTTTTCCTTCCTGCCTTTCGTTAGCTGCCTCTCGTTTACTCCTTCGGCTGCCTTCCGCGGTTCTTCTTCTACCGTCATCTCGTGAACGTGCGACCGACGGCGAGCGAGCTAGAAAAGAATTAAGGCTGCGCTAACACAATCGATGTTCCTTTCCTCTAGCACAGCGGTGCCGCGGTATTCTATTGTGTCATGTGATATATACGTACGGCAGCCGTATTGTACACGGAGCTGATGTGCGACCGAGTAAGAAATAGGAGAAAATAAGATTACATGAGTGAACGGGATTCTGGAAAGAACGTTGCGGGAGCCAAATTTCAGATTTAATGTTTTGTTGAAGAAACTTTCCCGAGCTTAGCTCAAGAATAGTCACATATAACAAGAAAAGTTTCGTAAAGCGCCTTGGATAAGATTATCAACTCTTTCATAAATTGTGTTCTGAATTAGAAGCCACTACAAATTTGGCAACTTGTATATAACTCTTCCTCGGCAGACTGCTAAACCAGCAGTATAGGAGAATTGAGAATGCTGAAGAGGATTCCAAAGTGAATCCTTGTACGGTTCAGTTGTGAACCGTACAAGGATTTTTAAATAAAGAAGACACCAGAACGTCTAAGATGTATTCATTTTATATTTTACATTGCAATAATTACGCATTCCCACTGACTTTCAGTAGTCCAGAATTAATTGTCAATGTTATTATCAACTCTCAAATATACGCCGAAGTGTTTCTCCATCACGGGGATTTGTGTGTATACCTTCTATGTTTAAAGAGAAATTAACAATAATGTAAAAGTAGTAATAATTTATACCTACATATTTAAAAAAAACTCTTGGTGCTGTTTTTCGTGCATTCTTTTTTATAAGTAAAGAAATAAATTCAGAAATGTGATACAATAGAAAACATAAATAGGTGCACCTAGCAAATATAACAATAGCATTAAAAATTGCTTAACAAATAAGTAATGTTACTGGTTCATTGTTGCAAAAGCTTTTGTTCTGTAAAATTTTATAAATCTGTGATTGTTTGCAAACTTTTTTTCCGATGCGCTTACGATTCTTGTACGTTTGATTTCAATGTGCTGTCGTCACTCTTTGTGTGCTAATTTCGGGTCATCCTGTACATACCTTTTCATAGTGTATATGGCCATATACGTGTACATACATAATATACGATGCACATGCGTCAGAGATATATGTTACTCGGGACGGATATTCGCGATTAGGATTCATTTGTGTACGTGCCTGCGGAAGCTTAAGCGCGTATGCGCGAACGAACAAAAGCCAGCAGCAACCCCAGTCCGATACTTATCCCAAATCTCTCCCTTTTGCCTCTGGCTGCCAGCAAACGTTTACTGAACGCGATTAACGATGCACTGTCGAAAAGCGGGAGTTACATGCCAGTGACGAAAAAAAGGACGAAAACTTTCAAAGAAGATTTATGTCTGCGAAGCACGCAGAGAGTGTGGGGAGAAATTATTAATCTTTGCCGATTATTTATCGAAATCGCGACCTCACGCGATACACGTAATCTAAATTTGTCAATGATTTTACGTTACAACACGTGCATGTTTTCCTTATATTATTTATATACTCCACTGTTAGATATTATCTGCATAATTTATAAATTTCTCGCAAATCCAATGACGTATATAGATTCGAGTGACGCAATGAAACGTAGGCTCGAGACCCTCGAGAGTGTCGATGTCTGGTGAAGCTCGAAACGCTGTGAAACATCTGATTGCAAGCGGCATCGTGCTATCGCTCCAGCCTATCGAGATGTCTTATCGATGAGGGTTTACTCGACAGGTAGCGTGCTTCTTATGGCATTATCAAAGTCTCCACAGCACTACTACCGGAAAAAGGTGATCGCAATTTTCTAGACAATCAAGATTTCGAATGATTATTGAGCTTGATTTCTGTCTTTCTTCTGTCCTCTCTTTCTCTCTTCTTCTCTTTCCTACCTCCGGAATTTAGACTTTCGTAAAAGGAAATTGAAAACGCGATGAACAAATTCCGCACCCTTCCGCAAATCAATCGAGATTTTATATAAATATATGTGTACAGATATATATACATATATAAAGCTTGCCTCCTTGAAAGCCGAAATGTAACGAGGCTCAAGGTTAGATAATATAAGAGCAAACGAATTCCGAGATTTTTATTCAAGACGAATGGAATATCAAGAAGTTATCAGACATAAGCTTTCACTCGTCGCCGAGTTAAAATTCGCTCTCCTGAGCTCGCAAAAGAGAGCGAGCGGTAAGTTCTTATGAAAATACTGTTGCCCATTCGAGAAGCTCTGACGTGTTACGCTCGAATTTTTTACTCGTTATTATCGGAAAACCTTGGCTTTTATAATTAACTTTTATAACAATAATTAACTTCCGCTAGTAAGTAATAATTACGGCATTTTTATTACCATTTTATTATGTTAATTTATATAATTACATTCACGATAATCATGTGTACGGAAGAATCTGATATCTGTAAAAACATCGCGAACTGAAATTCTCAGACTATATAAGAACTACCATCGTAGTGTATTTTACTTAGCGTAAATATTGATGCAGCCAGCTCTTAGAATCCACAGCAGTTCAATTTCACGTCGATTTTTTTTCTTGATGATAACTTTATTACGCGCCACATATTTTCATAACCTTTTAATTTTCATCAAATACCTTGGAGAGAGGTAATTTCCTTCTATTTGAGTATAGCTAGCTTGAAATTATCTGAAGCTTTTGTTATTTATTTGCATTTATGCTATAGCTTGATTCAGCAAAGCTCTTTAATTTTCAATTTGTTTCCATTTCAAAGACTATGAATGCCACATTGAAACAACTAAGTCTCTCTTTTTCGAGAGTGCTTTTCGAGAAAGGCATTTCTATGGTCAGTACACTATTGTATCCTTTGCTTGCTTCTGTTTCGTGATATCCGCGTCAAAGCGTTCGCGAGGGCCACGATGGATCGCGCGCCGACTTCAGAAAACGCAGAAACTCGTTAGGAGGATTTTACGCTGGAACGAGGCCGCGCGCGACGGCGCAAAGTATCGAGCTATCGATTTCATGGCTCGTCGGTTCGCCCGATAAGGCAAACCAACCTTCCGCACGTCTCACCGCTTGCACTCCTCGTCTTCGACGACTCGACCTTCGTCTGCTCGAACGATCTTAACCGTTCTACTCATCAGTGGCAAGGAAGTCAAGCAATGGCACCCGAGTGACGAGGTGATCGGAAAAGGGAGCTAGATTTATTGTTAGTAGTTAAAAATATTGGAACTGTATGTAATTATGGATAGCTTGATATACAAATATCTATTCATGTATATTAAAAATATATGAAAAATTTTTATAGATCAAATAAGAGAAAGAATCCTATTTTTGGCCGAAGCGCATCTTGATACTTAATGATTATACATGCAAATTGATAGTTATGTGCAAATTTTTGTAAAAACATTTTTCAGTTCTATACACAGTAAAAAAGAAAATGTTAATTTTAACATTTTTTACATGTCCCAGGAGATCCACTCTAAATTTTAAGTTAAAGTAACTCATTCGTCTTGTGTTATTTATTAACGAACTAGTAATGTTAAATAATTAACACAATACTTTACATTTATATTTGTTATTTTGACTTTAGGGATAATTTAAAACTAACATATAAAATAAGTACAATACATAGAAGAGTAGTTGCAGTAACTCGTAAGAAAATGTTAATAAAACATTTTTGTTCGTATAATGTGAATGAAAAAATTTTTAGATGTTAGATTGACTTTGAGATGTATAGATTAATTGAAACAATTGTGTTAAAAACACTCAAAATAATATTTCATTTTTAATTGACATACGCAATTGTTAAGTTAGAAAGGTGACATGAATCTAACACATAAAAATGTTACAAAAAAAATAACATATCAGTTATATGTTGATTTTACATTGAAGTAATAATCAAAATGTGGTAACACAAGAAAAATTCTACATACGAACGCACGATTTTTTACTGTGTAAACTGTGCGCTGATTCAGTCGAACTTGAAATGCAATCTCAAATTGAAGCTGAAATATTAATATCTCAAATTAGATTGCTTAATTTAATACGATTCATTATGTTTCAAGTTTGATCGAATCGGCGCGCAGTTTATACAAGTGAAAATGAAAAATATATTTGCAAAAATTTGCATAATGAATATTATTAAGTATGATTTGGTTCTCGGCCGAAAAAGGAATTTTTTTTAAATTTAATTTATTCTTCTCGATCTCATTTCTACTTATAATTTATATAATTTATAAAGATAAAAATTAATTAAAATTTTTAATTTATTAAACATTTATACACGAATTCTTTCTTCATGAATGTATCATGGTTTTGAAAAAATAAATCCGTTTAGGATTTTTTTGTGGGAAAAGTTACAGAAATGATTAATTTCATTTACATGTATCTGCTATGAGGTGGTTATTTTCTGGTACGAGAAAGCTTGCGGATTATCGCAGACACGTTCGTATATCTATGCGTACAAACCTTGTTGCGTGCTGCATTGCGGCGTATGTATCCTTGCGTGACTCTTATTTGCTAGGTGACTACCGTTCGTTGCACATCTACGTTACTTCGCGTACGCGATTATGTTATTTTACTTCTCGACATTGCCTTCGGACTCTTTTGAACCCTTTTCTTCTGCCGATTTCAACATTTCAGTTATTTCTTGCCTTTTCTGGTCTTTCGTGCAGCTATTAATCCTACTGCTTTTATTCTATATAAAAATTGTATACCTTTTAATAACATTGAGATTTTAATAACATATTGAGATTTTCATTAAATTCTGAGCAATTACTTATTAAAATGTCAAGTATAATTTGTAATATTTTTAAATATATAAATTTTAAAATGTATAAATATCGTGTACATATATCCCTCCCCCCTTCGTCCAGCGTCGGCAATGCGAAATTTTCACTTTTCATTCAAAACTTGAATTTTCGAACTTTAATGCAGATTTTTAATCCAGATTATACAAAAACCTGAAAAAAATTTACTTGTAATAGCTTTAACACAACGAGTTTTTATAGTATCATATCGTTTATTGTCGTATTAGAAGTTGGATTGTATTTTAATTGTTTTTAACAGATTCTTAGTCAGAAATTTTTTAATAACTTTTTTATTATTATATTTTCTAACCGATATCAGATTAATTACATGTTTTTTTTACAAAAAGATTTTTATTTATTTATTTGCGTATGTAATTGGATGTTACTATACTCATATTTTATACTTCTCTGTATTGCTTTTTCAATCTTGAATTTATGTGGTTATGGAATAATTGTTATAAATATGGAATAATTGTGTAATGTAACCATATATATACGGTATATATAATATTATTGTCGAATAGAAATTTGATGCAACCGCAAGCTACACAAATCCAAGTATATGCGCATATCCGAATGGAGAATGATCGCTTGGGTGCATTTTAAGGGCAAGTTGAATAGATCGGGCATTTTTAGGATGCGACGCGCGAATTGCAAAACGGACCTCTTGACAATTTAAATATTACTTCAATCTATATATTCCATATTTTATGGTAGTTACATTCAAAACGTAAATAAATTGCGTTTCTGTTTAAATCGTTTTAACTTTATACACATACCTCTACATTTTAACTTTTCTTTCTTACGTTAAATTTATTTATATTTGTATTTCGAATGGAGCAGACTTTTAAATTGAAATATATACTATAATTCATTGTTGAAAAAAGAGAGCAAAACTGGAAAATTGCAATGCGGAAAAATTATGTAATTCCTTTGACTCGATTTCTTTTTATCAAAAATCTCGGTTGGTTATTGCCTTTGTATTAATTGCCATTACATGCGTTTATCAAATTAATGAATTTTCAATAAATTTAGAATATATAACATACGATTGATGTCGATCGTTTAATTATACTAAGCTATGTCGTTAAAATCCATGCGCCATCGCCCTCCTTCCGCGCAAATCCGTCACGAAGACTGCGACAAATTGCGGGTATCGCCGACGCATCGCAACATGCAAATTGGTGCTTCACGGGGCCGTACGGTAGAAAACGGTCGAGCTTGACGTGCTGCGTCGTCGCCAAAGCGATCTGAAAAGTCTTGGCTCAACATCGTCTCGATGTGCGAATTGCGACGACGTCGTCACGTCAGAAACGATATGTCATGGGAGATACTCGAGAGTAAACATTTTATGACACGTACGTGATATTATGCGTGCTTATACCTATGTACATATATGAATGTGATCCTACGGATCACAGGACTGCAGTGCAGTAAAGTGTATCGGAAGCTTAGCGCATCTGCGACCACTTGCCGGCGTCACGCGGTGTTCACTCTTGGCATTTATTATTCAATCATTGCGACGCTAAAACGATGCGACGCGATGTCTTTTTGATATTCGTATATCCTTCCTACATCGCCGCAACAAGATATATAACTGTGCCATCGGCATGCCAAGATTTTAGGAGAAAGATTTTAGTTTGTCCTTTACATCGTAGAATTCTACTCCACAATTTTGTACTGTTATAACCTAACGATTTTATATTTATATAAATTATATGAATGAGAGAGAGAGAGAGAGAGAGAGAGAGAGAGAGAGAATACTAGTTATATTTTATAATATAAATGAATACTAGTCAAATTTGTGTTATACATTTATACGAAAATATAATTTGAATCTAATTCTGATAAATATTATAAACTATACCGAATATCTCTCTGGGTATTAATATATATTTATATGAAAGTAAATTGTCAATAACTACGAAGCGCAATGGACAGTGGTGCGTGAATGCAAATGAGGGATTACGTGTCTATAAAATTTAATTAAATCTGATTTCGTATGTAATAAAGTTTCATTACGATTCAATAAGATGTAATTCAAATTTCCAACTGAATATTATTCATCTCATTTATACGTTAGTTTTCATGCATATCTTTTCACCGCACGCGCCGGTAACGTGAGTGCAATACTAATGACTTGGCGGTCACATTGCAAACCATTTTTCCCTCTGTATATCACTGTACAACTTATGTGTGTTATAATTTAACGTTAGTAGATTCTGCTTGAGTCACACAGTGGCAGCTCATTGCACTTTTTGGCGCGTGTCATTAATATCTTCGCGAGGATTTTGCGGAGATCTGATTTACGACTTGTATTTAAGCCCGTCTAGGATAGCCGATGCCATGCTCTTTTTCACATCTTGCGGATGACATTTCAGAATTTTTATTCTTTTACAAGGGTTAAATTCTGCTTTTATATTTTATGTAAAAATAAAACAATTTATTCAGAGCAATGAGATATACACGGAAAGAACGGTTTTGCTGAATTATATATAAAAATTTAGATGGATACTAAAAATAAATTTTGTTTGACTATCAAAATGATTATGTAGGACGCTCGAGTTAATAGATAAAATATCAAAATTTTTTGCAATATTACTCACCATGCTTAAGTGTGTGTATGTGTGTGTGTTTTCTACATAAATATTTTAATTAACAAAATTATTTTCAGATCTGTATCTAGCTAAATTTTAGATATTTCAGCAAAATCGTTCTTTCCATGTAAATATGATTTCAAACATATCATTAATCTTTTTGTTACCAGTAGGAATATTAAAGAATTCTAAGTAAATTCATAGGTCAAATTTCAAAGATACAATCAGTCAAACTTCTTTTATAGATATAGCACTTCAACTTGTAGTTGAGTTTATTCAAAGCAGAAATTCGCATGAGATATATGAGATATATTTTCCTCTGCTGTATGATTTTACGAAAGCTCCATCTTTTTAAAATTTCCATAAACTTTTCTTGATTTGTGGTATATGAATACATGTATGTTTAAAACGATGTTAAATGGATTATTTAATTTTACATTAAACCTAATATATGCACAGGAAGGACGGTTTTACTGTACAATGTAAAAATTTAACTAGATACAGATCTGAAAATAATTTTGTTGAACCATCAAAATGGTTATGCAGGACACTCAAGCTGTTTGCTAGAATGTCATAACTTTTTACAGCATTGCTCATCATGCTTGAAATTCCTATGTAATTATTTTGATGTGATCCAACCAAATTTATGTCAAATCTGTATCGAGGTAAATTTTTAGATATTTTAGCAAAATTGTTTTTTCCATGTGTGATATACATTTATAATACATTTATTAAGCAATGACAGTTTAAAAAAATTTTATTTTAATACAATAAACAATCGTAGGTCGACGTAGGTCGAGTCTACGTACTATTAATGTCTTAGGTCATAGTGAGATAAATCATTTATGATATGCAGAAGCTATTTCTCTTCTGTTGAATATTTCGGTAGGTATAGGTATATGGGAAGCATTAAGATTCTCCGATGTTAAGAAATTCGCATCAGCGAGCAGGAGCGCGGAAGGAAGCAGCATTCTACCATGCTGTTGATCATGTATCTTTTTACATCTCGGGTAATGTTTACATTTTTATTTGAACATTCATCTGACTTTGTTTACCGCGCGGTGTACATCCGTCGTTGCACATTATATCGTTTGTGGGTTACACTTTTGACGAATGGCTCGCCGTCGACTCTTCCGGCATGATATTTATTAACACACATCTTCCGACCGCGCCTATAATTTCTGCGCGCATGAATTACATAATGGCGCATTATTCTACGCAATGGGAATTTTCGGACTTTTATGCACAGGTCATGCGAATTAGAGCAACGCGATGGTAAACAATGGGGCGCCGCAAAAATTAGCTTTCGAGCTAAATTTCCGGGTGAGCGCGAGGACGCGAGGCCGCGAAAATTTATGCAACGAAGGTGGGACGTGCAGTTAACTAACTACTACTCGATTAGGGAAATCGGGCTTCCGCTACCGTTCACGGAGTCGACGATATTCGCAGTGGATTGCCTTTCCCCGATAATAGGTACATAATATACCTACTGGGTATTCCAGCGTGAATGCGCCGAATTGATTTAAGCCTCTCCCTTCCCTCTTCCTTGCGGGTTTCTCTCGATCCACCACGTTCATCGGGGAAACCCTTGGGGACGCTTTACTTCCGCTCTGTAGCTCCGGGCGACTTCGCAGACTCAATCGAAAGTTTGCGTTTTGTTCGGCGCTCACGCAGGTGTAGGTATTACTCGATCCCGCAAATTCGTGTTTCTCCGGGATATTGGAGCCCCAGTTGGCGTCAAATGCGAGTGATTTTTATGAACTTGATTAGAAAAATAAAGGAAGTGCTCGAGATTGTGTTTCTCTTACTCTTTATTGTTTGACGCGTATTTTATTCAGACTCACGGAGAAAAGTAACTTTACTATGAAAAAATTGCAAAATTTAATTGTCAAATTGATGTGCTGTTTATAATAATAAACGAGTTTGCATATTTGACAAATATTTTGCATTTATTGCAAATAATTTTTATAATGAATACAAAAAATAAATATTTGTTACACCTGCAAATAATTCTGCGATCTCTATATTTGCAACTAGAATTTATGCAACGAAGGTGGGACGTGCAATTAACTAACTACTACTCGATTAGGGAAATCGGGCTTCCGCTACTGGTCACGGAGTCGACGATATGGCATATATAGGATTAGCGTTTATTGCAAATTTTTTCTCTGTGTGATTATAAATCTAATTTTTTGCTCATTTTGAGTACTCTTTAAGCATATCCATATAAATACCAGAAGTATTTTTCCTTTTTCTTTTCATAAACTACATTTCTAAGTAATTAAAATCTTAAATGAAACTTATTCTCAAACACGCACATATTTTATTACATTTATAAGTCTTTGCGGCAATTTTCATTTCCTTTAAAATATTCTTGTAAAATATTCTTAATATTTTTTGCTAAGGAACTTAAATAAAATCAGATTTAATATACATAGTTTAATAGATGTATTTTGAAAATGCATTGCGATTTTAATGAAGCGATCTACATATATGTATATTAAATGATTTTATGGTATATTTTGAGACTTATATTTCATTGCTTAATAATTGATTCTTATAAAGGAGAATTACATATACATATAAATTGCGAGAAGTTACGTTTAACTTAATAAAATCTGTCGATATATATACTCTATGCATTAAACTGAGAGTACTTGCACTATTCTTTTAAATTTTATTTAAAAAAATTTTTGCAAGCTCGTATATTGCTAATAGGTTAACATTGATATTTAAAAAATGAGGTATATAAATATATATCGCTATTTTAACCAATTAAAGAATAATTATTCGCTCGCGTTTAAAACTATACGTCTTCATTCTGAATATCTCATTTGATATACTTAAGAGGTTTAAGTAACTAAATGGAAATTTTAGTTGTCCCACAGGTACTTCCACTGTGGTTTAAATCAAGAAATATTTTTCGCTACATATATCATTCTGTAGTATAGCAATTAAAGTTAATAATGATTCTCGTCCTACATAAAAGTGGAATAACGTGACGTCGGCCAACAAAAGGTGCGAACAATCGACGCTGCGAGCGGTCCTGCGAAGTACAGGAAAAAGACGTCTCTCGAGCCTTGACCCGGTGATTCGTGATACGACTTTATTGCCTCGCGTAAAAATCGTGCGACGTCGAGATAATTAAAACTTAATTAAAAGTTCTCGCACACGGTAGCGTTCACTTACATTCATGCGCGTGTTGCACGCGCGGAATAGTCCCACGTTTCCTCCATTCGACACGTGGCTTGTCACGAATGTTGGACAGAACTGGACTCCTTCACGCGCAGGTAGGTATACGTCGCTTCGTGTCGGCAAGTCGTTCGCATTATTTCACCGCAAATACTAATCTCAAGAGAGAAACAAAGTCGTATAACGATCGTAAAGTCGCGCGGATAATGTCCTGTTTCCGAATTCGAACGTAGCTCTTTTGCCTCGCCCGGCGTCGCTCGAGCGAGCGATTCTCGTTCCTACAACGTTATCTGTAGCACGCAAACGTGCGGATTATGGCGATTCAAGGTGACATAAAAGAGACACGTGTGAATGAGCACAACCTATCTATTGAAGTGAAACCTCATCGAAATCCTAGAGATAGTCGGGAAATCGTAAACCGTTTTCGCGACCTCGTAGAATTTGTGTCGATCTAGAAATATCCGCAATATCTATAGTCCAGTTGTTTATCATCTCACTATCATTAAACTGTAATCTCACTCACGGTCGAGGAATCAAACGAAGAACGCGAACTAACGCCGTGTGCGCAATGCGCTTAATTAATGTCCATATTTGCACGAGTGATTTTAATCGTTTTTTCACTGCGGCACGCTAAGTTGCATTTTTCAGACTCCCGAGTATCAAGATGGGAGTACAATATAATTGCAACATGTTACCTGTATTTATTACCTTCGCATAGTTATAACGATGTTAGTGCATTTATAATATTTATATGCCAAACGTTTTGTTAATTTGCGTGTACTATGAATCTCGTTTTCGCGTAAATGAGCTTCATACATCGCAAGGTAGACTTATGTGCGCATATCAATTAAACGTATTAACATTGTACATGCAATATATTTGTGTACGATATATATTTTAGGAATGTATAGAATTTTCAACGGCAGGTGAATGAATACGCTCTAGCATCAAAAGCGTAAAGAATTGAGTTGCAAAAAGTTATCGGAATGATGCTGTCCGGTATGAGGTCGATTAATTGGAATTTAATCTGGCTTCCGGCGTAGCGTGAAATTGTCAAATCGATCGAGATGAGCTTTGTGCGATCCAGTCGGGAATAGCGTGCAAGTGCATCATACACGTATATTCTACGCTCCCCTCGTGCCACGGTGTGACGCGGACGACAGGAACGCACGTAATTAATTAACGGGTCAATTGGTTCTTGAAAAGGCTAATTCGAATATTCAGACTGTCAACCGCGCGTTCTCATGCGATACCATCCAGATAAATTCTTTGTGATTCACTCGCGAATATCTCGAGCGGGAATATGCACCATTCAGCCGTAATTAATTAATACTCGTGCAACGAGAGATCTTGAGATTGTCTGTTTAATTGATAACGTTGTTTATTGTGTGCGCACGTTCAACAACCATGAATTAGATCACGTATACTTACAGTTCTCTGGCAGCATAAATCGGAAGTTATTGGTCGTCATTAATTGAATCAGGTCGATTATGTGTACAAGTGCTTATCTCTTCATTACTCTCTATCAATATATGCATACATGAATTCGATTGTGTTATGCTATTTTTTATTTTCTAAGCAAATGTATCAAGCAAAGAAATAAAAGGTATCATATATGATTATATAAATATCTAAAAGATAAAAATAAGAGAAGTAGAATATAGGGTAAAAGCAGGAATTATGGATTTTTTTTAAACTAACATTGCTCCGATATAAATACATATGAAGACTTAAAATTTACACAGAATTCTTGAGGAATATGTTAGTTACAACATCCAATAAATGAAAATCACCAAAATTTAAGTCCAACGTCAATATTAACAAAAAAGTCAAAAGTGAGAAAATGGGAGGGTTCTAAAAAATGGGATGTAATATGGAATACCGATGAAATTTTGACCATAGTAATAAATAACACAATAAATGAAGTCCAAATTTGTTTATTTATGTAAACTGATCAAGAAAAATAGAAAACTGTTCATTTTTTATTGTACAATAATACAGAAAATATAATAGCATCATTACGAACGTTATTACGCATGGACAATAAAGAATAAAATTAAATCTTGAATCATTAAATTATGACGTACAATAAATATTAGCATCTATAAAATAAGCATTATTCACAAGAATCTATTCCAGATTCTCAACCCTTGATGTATTCCACATTACCTGCATGTCGTCATATGACAAATAAAGTCTTTCCGTAGCAATAAACAAGTTTGAAATAGCAATTAATCTGCATAATATTGTTCATGCAACATTATTAAAAGTGTCTGTGCAATATAAGCATTAAAAAAACTTACCTTCAGTTTATGAGAACACTTTTTAGAAAAAGCTGCCGGATCTCCTGTTGTAACGAAAATGAATAAATGTTAATTGTAGCAAAACGGTTGGCCGGACCGAGTTCATTGCTTGTTATGACATGTTGGTAACAGTTGCAATAACTTTCAGCGATTGCCGCCAGATTGTAATGCTTTGTTTAAAAAATAAGCCACTATTCCATATTAGTAGCCTATGCTATAATCCCTGATTTTACCCTATATATTTTGAATATTTGATGAACTATGTTGAACACTGTTAAATCTATACTATGGTGTCAAATTTAACTTAATTTGAGTTGCCACTGCTCCTCTGCTTAATATATCGTTATTTTATACTAAAATAATGGATAAATTTAACATTATATAGTGTCACATTTATACAAAATGTATAAAATAATATATTAAGTACACTGAAAAAAATATAATCAATTTTAATAAATATATTTAGTTGAATACTGCCAACTAAATGTTTATTAAATATAAAGATATATTTATTTGATACTAGAAATGTTAATTTGATTTAACAATCCTTTTTTTATTGAGCAAATATTTATTTACTGTAAGTAAATATTTAGTTGGCAGTATTCAACTAAATATTTATTAAAATTGACTATCTTTTTTTCTCAATGTAGAGGAACACTGGCAACTCAAATTAAATTAAATTTGACACCGTAGATTTAACAGTAAATAAATAAATAATATTTACTTACGCATTGTAGGAAGAGTAAAAAAAGATTCTTTTGCAATGTGTTAATACCGAGAATTTAACTTTTGTATTTAATTTGTTAATGCCGAGAGTTTAAATCTCATTTTAATATATACAAAATGAGAAAATATAACGAATGGCAATGAAAATTTTCATGACATAATGACAATCGTTGACAATCGTTTCGTAGTCTTTTTTCCAATTTCGAATCTTTGGTTGTACCATATTTCAAAAGTTTTCCGATTTTATTAACGCGAAAACTGCTGCTTTCGCTTATTGCAATTAAACATTCGATGTGCTTTACAGACATTTTTATACGAAATTTATATTTAGCATTTTATGGCAAACGATAATTAGTTGTAATTTTTATTGAAATTAATAGTACGACAGAGTATGAATTATAATTCAAATTTATTATTATTGCACAACGATGCGCAATTTTGTAATACGTAGGAAAAATATTATTATAATAATATGAGTCACTCGTTTCTCGGTCGTGCCTAAGCAATACATTCTTATTCTATCCCTGCCATATGCCAAAGCGACGCTATTGCGCGATATTAAATTATGCCGCAGAATATGAGAGACGAGGTGGATCGCGAGCCACGTCAAGTGCACGATCGCTTTCCGCCGAAAATATATTTTCCGCTGCAACGTCACTCCGCCGTTACTATGAGAAGGTGCAACGAGGTAATTGCCAATTAACTGTAATTAATTCAATGGGCCAAGCGCCATGATCAAACAGGACGTGTGTTCGCGTCTCCCTCCATCACTGACGGTACTTCCGTCACTCATGATAAACCGTAGTGTATTTAAATGTTTGCACAACGAGTGTATAAAGAATTGTTGTTAATACTGCATTTATGCCTAGTTATATTAAATTATGATATATTATATTAATATGTATTATGATATCCTTTTATTCGGATTTATTAAAATCTGTAGATAAAAGAAATATGAAAGGGATGGATAATGTATTTATGATATCCTTTGTTTATAGATTTATAAAAATCTGTATATAAAAGACTTATAAAAGGAATGGATAATGTATTCTTAGTATTCAAGCAAAAATGATGCACATACATAAATTAAAAGAGAAGAGAAATGAAAAGATTATACAATATCTTTGAAAAAGGAAAAGATTTAATTGGTACGTAATAATCTTAGCCCGATTTAATTACGTTTATGAAATTTATAAGTAATAAAACTATAACAGTCTTCCCTAAACTGCGTCTCTTAATCTAATACTCCGGTATCAACTTGTATTTTATCTTAGTATAAGGATTAAATCACAAGCAGTTGACTCTCTAGTAGTTGACAATATACATTTTCTGTTTCTACTTGCATCTGTGATATACGAAATATTATATATAACTGATATACTTTCAACATTTCTAAAGTTTTTTTTATAAAGTAATGTTATTTCAAGTGTTGCGGTCTTCAGTGGATATATATCCGTATACATACGTTTTTAAATTGTAAAATGTACATTTTACATTTTACGAATTTATAAGGCAACTCCGGTATATACGCCGCACCTATAAAAAACTTAATTTATTAAGTATTATTTACTATGTTTAAAATAAACGAACTATATCAGTAAAAACTTTGTACTGTCTACTACTATGAAAAAAATATTAGAAATCCGAAATATTTAGTTTTCGTATTAAAAAATAAACTTTTTGAAATCTTGCATTTTTGTTATATAGAGATATTGGGTGGGATATTATGGCAAAAATGCAAGGGTTTCAACAAACTAAACAAAGAATACGAAAGCAAAGCACTTGTATTTTGTTATACAACATGCTTTACTATTCCTCTACACGTATGTATCACGAAATAACCACTAGGTCTTTTACACGCCTTACAGTAATCATTTTATGTAGATTATAATTTATGATGATGTTACTTGTTACCCACACGCAGTGACAAATCGATTCAACTCACAATAATTTTATTAATATTAACAGTAAGAAGCTGAAAAATCATAATACAATACTAATATAACATAAAGGCATGTAACAGAGTAATTGCGAGAAAATTACCCCGACTCCTTTTATTTTTTCTGACTTCCGCGTCGTACCTATATACCGGAGTTACCCTACACTCTAAATTTCCTACAGTGAAATCTCACTCCAAGAAAGTGAAAATGTAACCACCCTTGAAAAAAGTGAAAATATTTCACTTCTTGAAAAAAGAGTGACGATCTTCACTCTTTTTAGAGTAAAATCTTACTTTTTTGGAATGAGATTTCACTTTTTTGAAATGAAAATTCACTCTAAAAAGAGTGAAGATCGTCACTCTTTTTTCAAGAAGTGAAATATTTTCACTTTTTTTCAAGGGTGGTTGCATTTTCACTCTCTTGAAGTGAGATTTCACTGCAAGAAATTTAGAGTGTACGTACTCTCTAAATCTAAATCAGTGGATAATCACTAATTACCCAGTGGCATACTTAGTACTGATAATCAGTGAAGTTCAATTAAAAATGGAAGAATGTTTGAGCATTATATAACTAAAATACTAACATTTTCACGTTAATTTCAATCTTCCAATACTGTATTCATTGAATTTAAGCACGAAAACAAGATTAATTAGATCATATAATAAAGACTAGCTAGGTTAGGGATATCATATTTAATTTACTGATTACCAGTGGCATACTTGACACTGATAACAGTGATTATCCACTGATTCAGATTTAGAGAGTATCGATGATATAAAATTTTAATCGATAGCGGATGTACGATATCAAAATAGCTCGCGTTCATCTAGTGACCGTTAGACTGGAGAATTAATTTTTCATCCAGACTCACGTTTTTTGCTGCGTTTTAATCTAGAATTCATGCCGCGTACACTGTCGCTTTTTTTACCTCACAATACGATCGCTTTATTCAGCCGATAACACGAATGATAATTCAATTACAACGTGTAACTGTTTCCTTAGCCCCATTAGTCTCCACTTTGTTCGCCACTGTCTTTGCCTTTGTCTGTCATAAATAAATCGCTTCTCAAACAAGCAGATAGTTGGTCTCTTGAATTTTCCATTTGGCACTTTACTTTGTAATTGGTCTGGGGAATACGCGAACTCGAAGTTTCGTACGTACTTTTGTTCTGCCTGCCGCTGCTGGTTGTAAGACGTAAGAAAAGCGTGAAAGAGAAGAGAATAAAAATTAAACGCGGGAAACAGACTCGCGGGTTTATAAAATTTCTTCTTTCTCGCTTTGTTTCCAACGTCGTCAGACGCATTCGTTGTTTTTTCTCATTTGTTCCTCGGCTTGTCCTTATTAAAAGCAATAATATGCTGAGCTCACTGCATGCTGCTGGATATTCCGTGCGATCGGGTACTTGGCTCGGTACTTTAATTGGTTTCTTGGAACTTTCCGCGAACGCAATACTTTTAATTTAATCCGACAAAGATCGCGCGAGGCAAGTAACGACAGTTTGATGCAAATTGAGACAGGGACCTATTGGAATGCATTATTCTTCCGCTATCTCCTCTCATATAAACCTTCTCCCAGTCCTACGTTCTTGACGTAGAGACGCGTCGCTCTTCTCTCGTTCTGTTCTTTTTGCGCACTATGCATATTTCTTGTCTCCTTACATCACGTACCATTCTCCTCATTTTTTTTCTCTCCTCATTCTTATATTATTTCACCCCTCTAAACTCTGCCTTTACCTTTCTCCTATCTCTCATTTTATTATACATCTTTCTACATAAAATGTTTTAGAATTACATTACTAACTTCATTTAAGAATTTTTTGATTAATTTATAATTAATCTATAGTTAATAAAAATGGCACTAAACGTTATCGTTATTATAACTTTTTAATTATTAATAATTAATCTTTAAACTTTGTATTGAGCTGAAGATAACATTAATTGAATAATAATGTTTCGTTAAACTTAAATCTTTTACCTTAAATCTTTTATGTGTATAAACATCCTTTTACTTCTTATTTATAACCGTGTAACTATTGGTTACATAAAATTGTTGTTAAATTGACGTTAGAATTATTCAAATATTCCAGAATACGCTGTTTTCTTCACATATTTCTCTGTTTATCTTCTTTTTTCACTGTTTGATCTTTGCTCGGAAAAAATTCAGCGAAGAAACGCATCTTTCGTCTATTTCTCTGCTCTTCGGCCGCCGCTATCAAATGTGCTTTGAATGCAGATGGCCACACGTATGTGTAAGTACGTATCTCTGCTGCAAAGAGCAGCCGTGTTGGGCTGGGCACGGTGGCAACCATGTAAATAGGCCACCGGCATAATTTATACCCGTCACGGAGAGGAACGAGCGAGCCGGCGAGCCTGCCGGGATCCAAAACTATCTGCGGAAAAGCTACGCGTTATACGCGCGCAATGGGAGATCGCAACTCGCGCCCATCGCTCTCGGTTTCCCATCCTTGTGTGCGGCGTTAACATTTCACCTCTTGAGATTCCATTACTTTATATATATCGCGACACGTCAATCCCCGCTCGTATCCATTTACTCTTTACTCCTCATAAGTAGAATTGCCAAGGATACGTATGACGAATGATTTGAACGCACACGCGGCCATTCCCGCGGTTTATTTTGCTCGATTTCGCTCGGATTGCAGGCCTGACTATATTCTAAGAACTTCGTTCATATTTTAGAAACTTAACAAGAAGCGACGTGAAAGGGATTATGCATGGAATTTTTCCGACATAAAAGTGGCAAGAAAAAAATGAAATTATGCCATCCGTCGAGAAGAAGAGAAAGAGTAATCAGTTTCGGATCTCGGCTGAATGAACGCGATACAGTCATGTTGGCCGTACGTTAAAAAAACGATATCTACGTTTATGTGAAATGTCCTTTGGCTGGGACAACGAGAACGCGCGAAAAGAGAGAGGTTCGCCTAAAGAAAAAAAACACTTTGATGCGAGGTATCGGCGAAGCGAGAGAAGATAGTGAGCGCATGGAAGGCTGGGTATCAGGGCGAGGCAACAAACGGGGCAGTAAGTCGCGGCCCGGCCCAGGATTGGCGAACAAGAGGGCGCCCGCGGGTAGTCCGAGAGGTTGTTCGAGCAAGCTATGACGTCACTAGGAGCGTCACGTCGCCACCCCTTTCCCCCCCCCCCAGGCTGAACCAACTGGTCCCAGTACTCAAAGGGGCGGCGGCTGTTTCTGCAACCTGGCAACCCTGCCTATATTTAGCATCCTCACCACCTCGTACTCTCGCTACTTCGTGTCTCGTCTATCTCTCTCCACCATTCACCATTCCTTGCATGGTTGATCGAGATCTCTCTCTTCATCCCTTTCTCTTTATCTATTCCGCGCCTCTTGCCCTTCCTCTTGCTCAGTGATATAAACAACGCGTCTGCGCAAGCGTCGAATTTTCGTAGCGATAGATGGTTCGAACAACGTCTGATCAGCACCATCGATAAAGGAACTCCGGGCATTGTGCCTTCGTGATCGCCCTACTGCCAACATGGTATTTGACGACTTAGATAATTGAGATAGTGAGATATATTACACAGCATCTCCAATGGGAACTATAAGATGTCGGTTGTTTTAGCAGAAGTGGACGTTTTGATCAAGCATCTTTCTGTTTACGTGTTTACAGAATCCCAGAACAAACGTATACATTATAGGTTACTTCTTTACGTCTTTTATTTAAAGATTTTTTAATTAACCTTTACATCAATTATATCTTTAGATTAATATAATTTTTAAATCGATATTTTTATAAAGAAAATTTATTTGGTATTATTTTCTTCAATGTTTTATTATTTGATAAAAAAATATCCTGTGTTTAATAATAGTGGTAAATATCTTCTGTCATAAATTGTTAATTTAAAAGTATAAAGTTAAATGGAGAACTAGTACTTTGTTCCATTTATCTATTTATATTTTTACAAAGTACTCACAACACACATATTGGCAAAATTACTAATATATAAATAATATGAATAATATAAATATAATAAATGATATAAATTTAATAAAAATTTAACGATTTTTGTTTTGATAAATGTATATGCGATATTTATAGTGGTCAACGATATTTTTCAAAAACAATATATATATTTCAGCTTTTTGTGAAAAAAATTTTTTTTATTATAACAATTGATATTTGCTGTCTCTCAAATGAAATATATTTTATACATGAACATGTATAACTTACCTGGCAATTTGTTTCATTTGATTGTAGCAACCATATGTTATCCTTTGTACTATTATTATTTCTATATTCCGTCGAACATTTTGAAATTACAATTCCCACTTACGTTTCAAATAGTATTGTATAACTGGAGATATTGGAGCATATGAATGATATTGCTGTTCAGTATTACAGTAATAAAAAATGCAGATTAATATTCATTTAACATGCGTCATATCTATCGCATAAAGAACACGTACAATCACGTTTCTTACAAATTGGGGCTTCATAATTAATACGTTTTATTATTCTGCGGCGAGCAAATGTGATTGACAAATTACATCCGAGCGGTTTAAATTATCGCGACTGATGTTTATCGATGATCGTGTCGTGCGGCGCAAATATAAAAAAATCTCGAGGGCAGATCCAACTCGCGATTGGTTACCATCGATCGAAAGCGCGTTATTAGCATCTGAATGAGGCAGAGGCGAATCAGTTCGAATCCGGTTCGATGATAAAGCGGTAGTGCCATCGATCACTAACCATTTCACTGAAATAATTCGAATGCAAATGCATCGAACCGACGATGTCGCCGGAATCTTTACTGCCTTCAGTCTCGCGAGCTTAGGCAAGGATCGGGCAAAGAAAATTAGTTGGGAAACACGAAGCGATATTTCTACGGAATCCTTGCTGTAAAGAAGGATTTGATCGCTTCTGCTAAACTTTTTGAAATGCTTTTCGAAAATAAGGTCACGCGGTTAGCATGTCAATGCGACTTGATTTTATAGAAAATATTCTTTCTTCTTAAATTTTATAAAAGTAAATTTTATAAAAATAAAACGAAAAACGGTATTCAGTTATATATGATTTCATACGAAAAATAATTATACTTTCTCGGTATTTGAGATATACATTTCAAATAATGTTTTTGCGAAAAGAAATTAATTTTAGCGACTGATTTACAGTTATACAGATTATTAATTCAAAATTTTGTTTAGACAGTAAGAAAAATATTGAAATTGGCTTGCATGAATCCAATTAAATGGAATTCTACAATTAATTTACAGAAAATATTCTACTTTTTTAATTCCATAAAAATAATGAATAACGATGTTGATTATGTATGATTACATGATAAAAATCAAATTATATTTTTTCTTGTTATTTTATGAGATATACATCTTACAAATAACGTTTTTATGAAAAGAAGTTGATTTTAATGATTTACAGTCGATTTACAGTTATAAAGAGTATTAATTTAATTTAGTTTAGACAACAAGACAGCGAATAAAATGTTAAAATTACCTGCACGAATCGGTATAAATGTGATTCTGCAATTAATTTAAGGTAGTAATAGTATACATAGTCACATAGTAATGAACAGTAGTAAATAGAGAATTACGAATGAATGAAGTTCATTAACGAACTATTTAACTTCTTAATATTCGACTTCTGCTTTCAACTTCTGCAAATAGAAGTAAGTCATTCGTTAAAAATAATTTGGAATATCGACTTGCTGATAACAAAATTGCCATCTAAGTTAGCATTTCTAACTTTATAATGACAAAACGTAATTGCCATCATGTACGTTAGTACACTGTGATGAATTGTGTAAAGTGCGAAGCTGATTGCGAGACAGGGAGTAAGGCTATATGATTAATGGCCAGTATGATAATGCATTATTTTGTAAAGCGTATTGCTAGTGTAGGTCGCAGTGGAATTCCCTGACTCGCCAGAAAATGCTTTTTAATAAATTGCGACACAGGATAAAATATGAATTACCGATTTTATAACTTAGATTTGGTACACGTCATATAAGTTTTATTATCTAGCAAGAATTAATTATTTTTTTTTTATAAATATAGTCTTAGAACGATTTGTTAGCAAAAGTGAATTAATTGTAAATGTACAGCACTTACCTTTCATTTTGTGAAAAAAAAAAAAAGAATAGAATTAGGTTGGCATATGTTATATGTTACATTTAAATAAACGATCCTGTATTGTGACAAATTTGATTGGTATACAATGGTTTACAAGGGAGTCGATCGTATCACGCCACGGGATGGCACGGGGGATAACGAAAGATTGAATCGAAGGTACAAGCGTAAGTGGAATGCAGCGATGAATGAAAGCGCAAACTGGAAGACGCTATTTTTTCTGTTCTCTCCCTCTTTTGCCATGGAAATACTTAATTCTTTCGCGCGATCTCGTTCCATTTACACATGTCAACGCTGCGCTTGTCGGTGCAAGTTCAGAAACATGTTTTTCTTGTGTGTTACGTGGATATCTACAAACATTCTGCTCGAGATAGAGATCTTATAAATTCTTGTAAATTGCATTTTGCCTCGGGAGTTGTCATAAAGAGACCCACTTCTAGACAGCACACGCCATCCATTGGATGTCCAATAGACGTCATGTGTTGTCTGATTTTTACAAAATTGGATATTTTGTCAGAATATCGATGAGCATACTGCGGCAAGTGCAGCGAGCAAAATGAAATGTTTATTCGATCGTCGTGACGTATAAAAATGGAGATTAATCGATTGAGTTGCGAAAAGTCTCCGAGGTTTCTGTTCCTGCTCGGAGCGACATGTAATCACACAGTTACACATGTAAACGTAATCAAGTAGTTACATAAAAATGCGAAACAGTCTCTACACCTTTCCTTCGGATGGTAATCTGGATCAACGTTTGCAAATGTAGTACTTTAACATCAATTATTAGAGATCTTTAGCAGAACGCATCGGTTTACTTCGACGTAGTCCACTGTGATCCAATCGAAATCCAAGATGTTTGGTAACGTAGAACCATCCATCGAAGAGGTGCATCATCGGATTTCTACCACCCGATGGAGGACGAGGGGGATTTTTGATGGGTTATCCGTTACATTAGACATTTTCACGCGTGGTTCCGTGCGCGTGGATTGTTACATTGCTTCGCGACTTATTTGTCGGTTTTCCGTAGTGAGCTCAGGGATAGAAAAAGTGTCACGATGAACATCAACACGAAAAACGTTAACGGTAACGGACGATCAGGACGCGTTGCGATTGCAAAACGCGTCATCGATTTTGTTCGATTATCTTAAATCACTCGCACGTGCGTCTTCGCTCTAACGTGCTATCGATTGCGCGATATACACTTGTCAATTAATCACACTGGGTACTTTGACATTGTCTTGGGAAGGTTTTCGCTCGACGCTCGATCCCTTCTGAGCTGCTCCTCGTAACATTATTACGTACGACGTTTATCATTATTTTTGTTTTTTTAACGACTTAATACCCGATATACGCATTATCTATCGCTTTATTATCCGGTGATAGATAACAATTATTCGTAATAAGAAAGTCTGACGATATGATAGGTTGATCGCTCTCTCGATAGCCGCCACGAGTAAATCTTAAAAAAAGTGAAATATATTATTTCTACGTTTTACGATTGCATTATTATACTGAAAAAATAATATTGTATTAACAGTATTGTTTTAAAAATATCAAGAAAATAGAAGGGCAAATTAGAGTCAAGTTCGAATATAGATATGTGTAAAACGTTTAAAGTTTTAACATTCTGATAAAATGATATAAATTATAAATTTAATTTTAAAAACTTAAATTAAAGGACTCTTTTAAATAACAAAAATATCAAGAAAATAGAAGGGCTCTAATTTACCCTTCTATTTTCTTGATATTTTTGTTATTTAAAAGAGTCCTTTAATTTAAGTATTGTTTTAATTGAAAATAATTTTGTTAATTTGTAATAACACCATTAACGAAACAAATGTCATATTTTTGTTTTAATAAAATTTTATTTGTTCCATTAATTTGCTGCTGTTAAATCAATAAGATTATTTCCAATTAAAATAATGCTGTTGATACAATATCATTTTTTTCAGTGTAGCACAATTTATTTTATCACACAAAATTTTTTTGGATTCCTATTGTTGTTTTTACATCGAATTCATGCTGGATAATTGAGATCTATTGATATCGTATCACAATATCTATGTACAAAATTTATCAAATGTATTTAATACACTGTTTTTTATTAAAAAATTCAAATTAAGTTCGTTGTAAGGCTATTTTTATTGAGTGTATACCAAATGGAATGACGAGAATGTCATATAGAAACTTTCAATAATCGCAAGACGCAACGTGAAAGGACTTTCGTGTTAAATTGGCAATCCAATCTTTGATATTTACAACTGGGAATTGGAAATTCGCGTCACGTCGCGATTCATCGTGTATTTGTATGGGCAAAACGCATACCTTGGAAAAAGGAAATTCAGCTTTACACGTGGCGGCACGTAATTTGGCTACCGATTTCCCCCGCCGTTTTACGTCCGACACTGAAGCGAACTAAATTGCGGTTGCAGTATTTTTACATGCGGCAAGCGTTCCCGAATTGTTTTAAAATTCAGCACAGTTCTAATTATCGATTGAGCTTATATCGTACTGACAGTCTCCACAAAGTGTTGCAGTTATTTTATTTATTTTGTTAAAATTTATGCATTAATTCGTTGGTATTTCAATAAATATATCCCAATATAAATAAAAATTAATCGAGAATACAATTTATTGTTAATTTGATCTTCTTGCATGCTTCTGTTATTAAATTATTTAAATGCACTGCGCTGATAAAATTACCACTCAAAAGTACTTCCTTTCTCTATCGTCCTTAATTAAATGAAGAAGAGTGAATTTCAATCTTTTTTTCTAATCTTCTAGATATTATATTTAATAATATTTTTAATCGTTTTAAATTTTATACTCTAAATATATAAAGAAAATATAGTAGAATTAAGACTTTAAGTATACAAAAGGATACATGCCAAAATCAAGATGGATAAATACTTTTGAGCAGTAGTGTACACGAAACTTTATATAAGAAATATCGGTACATCGGTATTTTATTAATATATCTCAAATATATTAAACAACTTGATGTTAAATCATGACGGCTGATCGTTTTGATTACTTAATGCCATTTAAACAACTGTCAATTATATAAGTTCTATAAACATTCAATTACTATTAGATTTGTTAAATAATATTTCTTTTTATTGTATTTTTTCACATATAAAATGGCACATTGTTTGAAATAACACGAATATCGAACTCCGGTCGATAAAGTTTTAAAATCGGCTTGCATAATTATAATCTGCGCTTTCAAAAATGCACATTTATGCATTTATAGTGCGTCTGTCGTAGGTAGGTAATGATAGCGTCGAACTATACAGGCGGGAGATATCGTCTCTTGGCACGAAAACCATGGGCGTAAACGTCGTTTCTCAGGCCAGATCACGACGATCCGTCGACGCACGGTAAGTTCCATCGCGAGACGGCTTTGAAGACAGTTAGAAAAAACACGAAACGAGAAGCGGGAATACTTGCGTCCATCTATTGATCCTGATCGGCGCGATCTGGCACTATTAGGTACTTATAACGCGTTTACACGATTAACCTAAACTCATACGTTTCACACACGCATTCCGCTATAATTCACGCGCTCGCATACGGTCTCTTTTTCTCTCAATAAACGTCTATAAGTATGTATATTTATATTTGCATTTATATTTATATTTATATATATTTATATATTATATATACTATTTCGCTCTTAACATTCACGCATCGGTGCGATTGCACACCCATTGTCTTTCAGTTAAAAAACTCATGACTCCGCCATTTGCGGCGCCAGACTCCACTCTCGCATTGCACAAAATAGTTACCCCCTTATACACGGTAATCGATAATTGTAATTTATAGTAATAATCATAATAACTAGTCATAATAATAATAAGAATAATAGTAGCGTCGTCGTCACGATCGACAGTCTCTTTTGGCACGTGACGTTTCTAATGACTCGCGATGGCGGACTTTCGCCCCACCGCGAATATTCTTCTATTTCCACCCGCTGTTTGTTTTTTAATCATGCGTTTCGCGCATATCATGGCAGTAAGTGTGTTGTTCAAGTTGCTGGTTGCACATGCACCCATCCCAGGACCATTATATTATCGCAAAATTGCAGCGAGCACATTATCGTCGCCGATAATGAATTCGTTATTTTTTGATTTTTATTTGATTCTCTCACGGTTATTTACAATGTACAAAGGATTCGGTCGAAAGGAACTTCCGCCCCTGTTCTCGTCGCCGATGTAGATTAGCTTTAGAGCTTGAGAGATATTTCGATATTCTGAGGCGACAAAAGATTCCGCCGATGGAGAATGTGGCTGCTCCCTCTTCAAACCTGAAGCCCACGATCTAACATATGTCCTACACCCACTTTATTCCATTTTTATGTTTCACTTTATTCTCGAATAATTAAAGAGTTCAAAGAATGTATATTTTTAATAAGATAAGAATAATAATAAGATGTAATAAAATACTTTTAAATTCCAATATTAATCTCTTAATGTGTCGTCGTTTTAAAAAATGGCAGTAACATTAATGCTACTTTCCGTAAGTAGAAAGTTTCGTGAATATTTCTTCAATTAGATGTATATTCCTCAAATCACGTGACCTCAGTGGAGAAGACAGTAGCCGCGGAGAGGAGAATAGAATGATATTAGGTTCTCAATGCGGTTTATTTCACCTGCCGATTCTATCGGTTATCGAATAATTCAAAAACTCGAGTAATGCGATTCTTCGCGATTCGAACGTACCCATAATCCAATTGTCCTTTGCGTAACTCTGTATCGAGATAATCGTATTCTCCAATATTTATTAGAGGAACTAGTCTCTTAACTTTTCCTAAATCTTATAATTATAACGCATTGTTTATTGAAACCGATACAAAATGTCCGGTACTGCGTTAAAAGTATTACAGCGAAGAGACAATTTTTCTTCTTTTAATTCCTTAGAATCTTATAATTATTGCTCTATAAAAATATCAGTGCTTCCATGTTTCAATTGCTTCATCACTCGAGCTTGGATTATTCGACTTTTGGACAAAATCGCAAAAAGAGGGTTTCCTCGACAGTGTTCAAACATTGTAGCGATACCCCAACAGTTAAGATCGCCACGACGGAAAGACGCCGATTGTTTCTTCGTTGATTTAGCGTCTAGGTAATGTATTCCGGCTTGTCATTGAGACCGGACCAGTGTCGTGGGGACGCTGGTGTCCATGGCACCGCTACGTCGAGAGCCGCGATGCTGCTGAGCTTCCGCTGGAAAATGAACTTCGGGCTCTTAGACTTTTTCGGGCTCTTCGGTGGTGATTCCGCGAAGGTCACGTTTCTTCGTGGTCTCCTGGGTGGCGGGGGTGGTGGCGGTGGTGCCACCAACGGTGGCGGCGGGGGTGTGGGCAGCGAATTTTCGGGCGAATTGTCGCTCGGACTTTCCTGGTAGCAGTTTATACCTGGGTATGTGTGTTGCTGTGTACTTGATCGCTCTCGGTGTTCCCAATCGCGTTTGCTGGTGCGTAATACTGGAAATTTCAATGTCGACGATTAGACAGTGTTAGACCCGCTTGAGCTAACAACCTTCTATAACTATTGCAGTTTCTCAATTATCGCGGAATTAAAAAAATTTTTGAAAATAAAACCAAAACGAAAAAGTATAATTTTTCTTTCAATTCTCTGAAACATTGTCTTAATCTTTTTATTATTGGTTATTTAAATTATAAACAAATTGGTCAAATTATAAACGAATTTTTATTCGGAATAACGTTAAATATATTGAATGAATTTTTTTTAGCATTCCCAACAGAGCAAATAATTTAATACTTTATCATAAATCAATAAATCTTAATTGATGTAAGTTATAACAATTTTAAAGATAATAATACATCACAGATGATTTGAAACTGAACAGTATACGATGATGTACTAGCTCAGGCATGCACAGTGATAAAAGGTACAAGAATCTTATGTGACAAAATTTCAAGTGTAATAACAGAATTACGTGAAAGATTGCAAAACTAGGTGTGTGATTTTCTAACATGAATAGGGCTTATTATTTTTTCACCACGTTTTGTATGGCTTATGTTAACAATGTTATTTAACTACGATAGATCTTTAATTCTAAATATGGATATATAGACGTTTCATTCTCGTTCACAATAGCAATTGTTGCTGATGCAAACTTGGAATATACAAAATCTTTTGTTTTAATATATTATTTTGATTTAATCCGAGTAACGATCGAAAATGTATTACAAGTTATAACAATATTGGCGTTATAATTCGCAACAATAATACGATCCGTAAATAAAAAAGAATTTTGTTCGCTTCGAGCTTCGCGGGCGATCGATGGGACACATATGCACGCCGACACAAAGAAAATGAATCAATAAAAGCAATTCTGAATTTACGCATGTGTCTGTCGCTTGTTTATAAGTTTTGCATAATAAACTTGAAAAGCGTTACGCAATACATTACATTACACTTCGTTTGCCGCGGTGCATTCTTGCTTAAGCCATGCCAAATAAGCGCGTATAAATTACTAAAAAGAATCGAAATATTTGATAAAGGAAGCACTGAATGAATAAACGTGGAGGAAAGTTAGGGATAGGTAATGCGAGTTTGACACGCAAGACAAATCAATCGAACTCGTAAGAAGACATTTTGCAGTTATATGTAAAAAATAATAATATAATATTTATTTGATGCTCATATTAAAATATTAAAATTTCTAACCGTTTTTATCAACCTTCCTCAACAGAATTTATTGCTAAAACCCAAAGATTTATTTTTAAAGAGCTGTTAGAAATAAATGTATTGCTCTAGCAACAAATATGAACGAATATGTTGCGAAAGATTGCTAAAATTGAAAACCAAATAAACCATTCGTTATTAAGTAGCTGCAAAGTGAGAAAAAGTTCGAGAGAAAAGTAGCTTTTTTTGCATATAGATAGATACTATCCAACTCTGAAAGGAGCATAAAGGATACACCGTGCAGATATATCCATACACCGACGTAGAAATGTACGACGTAGGAACGTAAGAAAATTAGAGATCTTCAAAAAATTTCCTGTGTAGCTCTTGATGCACCATGGTCTCTTCAGAATCATACCTTCGGCGCGAACGTAGTCAATGTTGGTACCTCCGCAGCCAGTACTCGTTTCTTCCCGCGCTGTGAAAGGAATCAGTATTACAAAAAACTGGAATTTTCGTGAAGATCTCAAATTTTTCTTAAGTCCCTACGTGTCTTTGTTTCTTTTCCTTTATGCATGTTTAAGTAAACTTTTACGTGGAAGCTAATAATGATGTTAATGAAACATTTCTATCGGACGATATGTTTTGTGGGGTTAATATGTGTCGATATATTATAAATATATTATAATTCTTATAATTTCTTTAGAAGTAATTGTATGTTTAGAGAGACATACGAAGAGACATTTGTATATGCGTGTGACAGGCATTGATTTAACCTTCGTCAAAGGACAGATAGCATTCCAAGATTTGGTGGCAGTGTGACCCAAACTGCAACTAATCGTGCAAAAGCATTTGACACGGAAAGCGAAAGAGAAAGACAAAATGAGGAAGATTTGACACGGAAAGTGAAAGGGAAAGATAAAATGAGGGAGACTGCAATAGAATTAGGAGAAAGCAAAGATAAATACGAAATGGGATTAAAATAAGGGCGAGAGTACTCACATATGGTCCCGGGAAAGGCGCATGCATCCTCCGTCTAACTCTGCAGTCCGTACCACTAGAGAGACAAAAACCCAAAGTAGAACGAAACGCAAACGCGAACGAGCAAATTTATACGCCCCCCCTGCCGTACGTTCTTCCGAGTAAAAAAGAAAAAGACGAGAGAAACAGAAAAGAGCGCAATACATCCAGCCAGCCGCACATCGCACGCACGTACGCATACATATGTAGGTATATACATATATGAAGAATATATGTATGTCAATATATTGAACGGTCTTAGTCCTCTGGTCGATCAGTCTCCTCGAGACTGAAGGCTGAAACTCTGGGATATTAAATGCAGCCAAGTTGAGACCGGCTATGTAACTAACGAGAGTGTGTCAAACGTTTACGTTGCTAACTGCATGCCAAGCGTTACTCTATATATTGTTCATCTATATGTATGGATATAATGTATAGGTTTCATGTATATATGCGTATGTATAATGTACGATGCTCTTGTTGCGAATGTATATATGTTTTATGATACATCGATACCTTTGGTTCGAGACCGAAGTAATTGCGCGACAAGACGCATCGCCGATCGAGAGCACCTGCGTATCTTTCCTCCTCTTTTATGAAATTAATGTGTAGTTTACAAAGGAGAATTCAATAATTAATATCGAGAGGACGTTCGCAGATGCGTATTATCGTAATAAACACTCATTATAGATAATAACAATATTACAACATATTTAATGCACGATTGCGCAAGGTGCATTCGACAGACTGTGCGTGTTTTATTATTAATATATACAAATACAATATTGTACAAACATGCTACTTGTATGTTCAATATCCTAAATAGTTCGATATCATGTATCGTTAAGCAAACTAACGATGTTAAACAGATATTGTTGATCATTATCACTGCATTTATTTTATCTTCTTTGAATCGGCGGCGCGTTTGTCGAAGCGTCTCTGGCTAAATAATCTCTACTGATACCGTATGCGAATATGCGTATGCGAACATATTAATGACAGATTTCATTACTATCACTTACCCGTCCATTGTCGAAATCGCGACCACCACCAATGGTAAGTCGTGCTTTCGCCTTCATCGCGTCCGACAGCGGTATCTAAGGAAGAATGACATTTTAGAAATTTTATCATAAATAATCTCTTCCTAATATTTTTTTATACAAACTTTGTAAGATTATTAAATAATGAAGATATTTCATTATTTGATACCGAAATAAGATATTAAATAATGAAACAATTAATAAAATAATTAATTGAAAATATTACATTAGCAATCAGTTAGATGTTGTAAATACAATAACGATTTAAAAAAAGTTAAAATTAGTAATTAATTAGTAAAATTAAAATTTGGTGTATTATATAAAAATATTAGGAATATTTTGATTCTATAATGTAATTTAATTAAATTATGACAAAGTAAATATAACAAAATATATATAATTACATCCTTTGATATTACCTTCGCTCTTGTCGCCTCTGTGTGCGACTTGTAGCAGAATTCCAAGAGAGCTACGGCGAGTGCCAGAAGAAGGCCACCGATCAGGATATAAAATATTCCCGCTACATTGCTCAGCGATAACTCGTTTCTGGTAGGGTCTGGCTTATCACCATGCCTGCATTCTGTTCTTTCGTACCACCATCGTTCGACTAACTTTGCCAGTTCTCCATTCTCCTTCAGAGAGAGCACCGCCAAATTTATGGGATCCCTGTCATTGCCAAATTTACGATACCATATTATTAAGTAAAAAAACCATCAAATAAATAGTATATAAGATATACGTAGCTACAGAAAAAATATCGGCATGAACAAGATTTGTAATAGTATTATTTTATTGCAATTTCTTGTCAGGTAACTTCGCGATATATGTATTAACCTCAGAACACACACCTTCTAAAAAATTCTGAAAACGCACCCCATAAATCTGGAATGGATACTCATTATAACTTTGATAAGCTGTAACTTCGAAAGATTCAGACTAATATTTTTAGATTCTTTTTTCTTTTAATTAAAGCTCTGAGATTTAGGAATATACCTGTAGGTTGTAATGCCAAAAAGTTATATTGTTAAGTTATAAAATAAAACTTTCTTTTCTTTTCTTTGTGTATGAAGCAAGTGAAATTTCGATTGGGTCTAAGAGACTCCAATGTGTGTGTGTGTGTTCCAAAGTTAAAGTACGATTTAATTATGTGCGAGTAAGTAGTTGGAATATCGAAATATCATAGCAATGCGTCTAATCAGATTTGTAAGAAAAAGTCAGGGGGAACTTTCTTTAATTAAGCTTGGGGAAATATCGGTACTCGACGAAGTTTCTGCTCCAAACTACAAGGAGAGGAGTTTTCTCGACTTGTGGAAAAAAGATTAATAGGACGCCATGGCGCCATTATTCTTCGGTAGGTGTGTAGGTAGACATAATAAAGCTCCTGTTTACATACCGCCTCCCAATTACCTGCCTTGCGAGCAGCATTCTTGCTTCGACAATCTAAAGACAGCGCGTGAGTCGCGGGTACGAGATCAGAGCGTAGCACGAAACGTCAAGGGGGAGTTGCGCGGTTAAAAAATCAATAACATGCAAATTTGCTCGTATTACCGTCGCAGCGGTACGCTTGCTCTAGTCACATTATGAAGATTAATGGACTAACAAATACTTATTCATAGATTTTTCTAATTTCCTTTACTGTAGAAGATTGGATCGTAAGTGTATCGTTGCAACATAAATTTCATTCCTGCATGTGTAGAATTTTTATTGTTACAGATTAACGAACTGATACAAATTTTATTGCATGTAAAAAAATTCAATTATTTTGAAAAAAAATTTTTTTTTATATATGTATGAAAAGAGAAAAGTATACACAAAAATACGTGAAAATCATAACATATTTGAGAATTTAAAGGATTTAATTTTAAAAAGATTGTTTACTTGAGGAATTAGTAATCATTAAGTATTTAATTTATAAAGTTTAAAATAATTAAGTTAATATTATTATTACTTTAGTGTTAAAAATAATATTTAAACTAAAATATTAGCTAAAAAAGATTACAATGTGATTAAATTGTAAAAAAAAAAATTTCGAATAAAGATATAAACAGATCTCATACAAATCGAAAGGTAAATGTTAATGCGCTGTTGAAACACGATACGAAATGGCGTTGGTTGATGATGAACGTGTCCTATAATGGGTAATGGCATGGAAAAGAGAGTACGGGTTTTTCTATGCTAATTGTGTGTAATGATGTGCGATGACATTCCGAACACAGCGAAACGAGAAGCGAAAGGCTGCAAAAAGATTTAAAGAAACAAAGACGATATGATCGCATGAAAGAGTGATAAAGAAAGAAAGGGATCTCTGTTTCACTTTGATGACTACAAAACCTCGTTAATTACCTACTCTCTCCTGTTTGTTCAACGAAAATATATCAAAGGTCTTCTCTGCCGTCTGATGAGATACGGAAAGTACAATAATTGTTAACGCAGATGTGAAATTATTCCGACGGGTCCAACTACTAATTCACAGTATAATTTATGCCGCAAGTAACTTATTGTTTAGAATTACTGTAGAATTACTGTATCGGTGCGTAGAAAAAAATATAAGGCAATCACTTAAAGTTATATATTTTATTGCAATATTCTTTGCTTTTTTTAATTTTACCATTATTTTATTAGCAAAGTCTAAAGAAGTTAACTTTTATGGACAGCTTTCTAAATATTGCCAATGAATACTTACTTGAGTGGGGATCCTAGCGGTGTCGCGACACCAAAACCTTTGGCATCGAGATTTCTCCCGACCTTCATCGTGTCGCAGGGCTCTCTCTCGTTGATGTAATCGTTCATCGGGCTTTCTAATAAAAACGCATATTTGCCCTTACTTGTTCTCACTTTTTCTATTCCTTCTTCGTACGATTGTACAAACACGTCTCTCCGCGAGTTCATAAATTCCCACATCTTGCTGTAGAGACTGATTTGAGATTTCTGCAGACGAGCGAAAAAGGAAAATGAATGCGGATCGATAATTAAGTGCGCATAGAAAATTTAATGACGTTTGTCTAATTTGGAACAGGTTAAACATTTCTCTTGAATATTTACCCGAAAAAAATCCAGAGTGGTACCATTAAGGATGGTGCCATATTGGACCTCCGTCTGCGCCGCTAAATCCTCGGGTGAGTTAATTGGCGTGACCATTCTCTCGATGGTTAAAAATGCGGCGAGATTTGCAGTGTAGGAGCATATTAAAATCAACGTGAAGAACCACCAGACGCTGCCGGCTATGCGACCAGATATGGATCTACGGATTGAATTATTCGGGAATTATTAATTTAAAATAAATAATAAATATATTTATATACATACACACACACACAAAATACGAATACATAATTCATAGATATATAGATTGTAGAACATTGAAATATTGAGATATAGACTTCTTTTATTATATATAATATGTAAATTTTAAAGTAATGTATAGACACTGTGATATCGGTTTACGATTAAATAAACTAGCATTCACTTTATCCGTGCGTTGCATAAACCATAGATCTTTCTCTAGTCGGTACAATTCAAGTCTTACTACTCGCAAACAAGAAACACGATATCGTTAATTATGTGTGTACACATCGGACTTAGATTTGTGCAGGATGAGCATCGAGATCGCGCGCAAGGGTAGTCCAAGGAGAAGAGGAAGAGAAGCGCAGAAAAGGAGAATAGAGGGATGGTGGTCGTTCGCGCGGGTTCCACGAAATTTACAATTCATATCGCCACCGCGCGAATATTTAAACCATTAATCAAGAGGGCTACTAGGATGGGGTGGTGCACTGGATACAGCCAAATGTAAATTAATTGAGACCCAGTTTCGGAGTGAGCACGCGGTCTGTTTCGCGTAAACGACAAAATGCGCATACTCGTAACGTTCACTTTTGTTGCAATTCTCTAGCAATGATATATAGTTTTATACGGTTTCTAAAACTGAATGTTAAGCTATTATTGTTACTTATATCGCAAAAATTATGACTGCAGAAGACTGCCAAGAAAATAAATAGTAAAACATTGTACAAAGATATTTTTAAATTTTAACGAAAAAAAGAAAAGAAAATATTTCCTAATTTTTTCATCTTTTCGTTATAATAACAGTCATAATGCATGTCAATCTGTATGTATATATTGAATACTTGAAGAAACAAGAGAGGGTGTGTGATTTGAATTCTATCATACTACTGCGTAGCGTGCTTTAAAGCACAATATAGCATTGCCACGTGAATATTCTATTCATGCTGGACTCCTATCCAACTACAATGTTTTGAATATGCGAGCAAATTATGCTTTGTTTATAGATGTGGCACTTGTCTGCAGCCTGAAGTGTTTGCTCAAAATCGTTACCCACAACCCGTGATTATAAGATCCAAGAAATGTACTACATAATAAAACATTTCAGAGCAATGTTAACGCTGTCTTTGAAAAAATAGTTTCGATATATCGACAATTACTGTAATAGTTTTGTAATTCAAAGAAATTGTTGTGTGTTGAAACTGTAAATATTTCATAATTAATTATAAAAAGGAATTAATATTACAGAAATTCTTGTTATACGAATTCACTCGTGTCGACTTCGACAGACAGTTAATTCAAAAATGCGAAATTTATCGAGTTCCGAGACAGCCGAGAGAAATTTTTCTCTTTAGTTCTTTAATGCTCAACTTCTAAAGACCTTCTTCATAATTCATAACTCTTTAATTAAAAGAGAAAAGAATCTTTTTATTATTTCTGATATGATTTATTTATTGCCAACTTTTATATATTTTCTTTCATTTAAATTTTTAAAAAGATTCTCTGTGAACTGTTTCCAAGCCCGTTTAAAAAATTATTTTTTGTGGCGCGTAGTTTGTATAACTGAAAGATGCATTTAAATAATGTACTACATATCAAAATATTATTGAGAGAACATTAAGATCTAGCTTTGACCGTGGCTCTTTTCTTACTTATTTCAAGTGTTTTTTATTATAATATTGATTAAATAACTTTCAAAAAACTCAATTAATGCCATTTTATAAGATCAAATACTATATTTGAAAGAAATTATCATATGATTGTGGTAATATGTAAAATAAAATTAATAAAGCATTAAAGGATGTACAATATTTACTATATGTATCGTGAATTTTTGCACGTGCAGCATACTTTATTCAAATGAGTCTAGTCTCGCGCGGCCATAATCATCTAGCGATTATAAAGCCGATCTAAATTATGCGTTGCACAATAAGGTCGCCAATTTTATTGCGAACGTAGATCTGATTTCTTGCTGTAAATTATAAACTTGCATTTAATTAACATAATTTGAGTTAGAATTGTTTTGCGCAATACCGATCTAATCAATCTGTGCTTACTCGAGCTTTATGTTATTTAGAACAAGCACATTTTGATTGCACTATATTATCAATCTTGACGAATAGAATAATTTGTAGCATGAACGTATTTATACAGCACGAGTGAAGCACTGCACAAGATAAGAATGATTGAAATGTTTGCTAACGAGAGTATAATGACGGGACTGATGATAATAACACGTGTTTATCGCGAAAATAATGGCGAGGTATATTTGCAAGTACTCTAAAAACCAAATAACGTATACTTTCTATAGTACTTGTAATAATCGTGCGCGCCTTTGGAACAACGAGTGTGTTACAAAGGATATCAATAATGAAAGATTTTCAACTTCTGATACGTATGTATAGGTATACGTATGTATGGCACGTCCCAGAAACCCGATTTTAATTTTAACAACATGTATATTCACGAAGGGGAATCAGTTTCTTGATATAACCTTCTTGTTCTATATATAATGCAAATGAAATAATTGGGGGTCTATAAAAAGAAATGATTAAAATTATTTATTTGTATTTAGCACGAAGTACCTCCCGAAATGCTGTAAAGAGCTTTTTAAGTCAAACGTTCACCTGCGGAGAGGAGCTTTAACAATTTACACGAGAGATTTTAAACGTCAACTGGGAAGCTCTTAGAATCTTACCCGATTCATCCTATTACCAGGCTGTACGCTCGACCTGTCCCGGGTAAAGGGAGCTATTCTCCCTGTGCCTTTATGTACTTACCTGCGCTTATACCGCGGAAACGGAAACGGAGGGAGGCAAGAGTGGGCGGCTATAATTAGCCGAGAAGAACGTGGGAGCCACTTGCGCGCACTGTTCTCTCTCTCTCTCTCTCTCTCTCTCTCTCTATCTATCTATCTCTCATTCTCTCACAAGTTTACATCTACCTTTGAGATAAATATCTGATCCTACCCGAATCCTGGCTAATAGCGTGAAATCGTACTGTGGCATATGCTTTGTTTACACGAGTTCTGTTACACTAATATATGTCCCTTTTTCTTTTCTTGAATTTTGAATTCTTTAGTGAGTGTGAGATACTTTTTTTATAAACATAAATATGTAACATATAAATTGTATAATATATAAACTAAATAATAAAATATTTAAAAAGAGAAAACTATAGCGTGAAATCGTACTGTGGCATATGCTTTGTTTACACGAGTTCTGTTACACTAATATATGTTCCCTTTTTCTTTTCTTGAATTTCGAATTCTTTAGTGAGTGTGAGATACTTTTTTTATAAACAAATATGTAACATATAAATTGTATAATATATAAACTAAATAATAAAATATTTAAAGAGAGAAAACAGAAAATAAGAAAAAGTTTTCATTCATTTCAATTTCTGATATTAATTATGATGTAATTAAAGTTTAAATTAAATTTCTGAAATTGTTGAGTTAATAATATTGAAAAATATAAATTTGTAGAATAAATATTTGACATACGAGCTATCTCGATATTATGTATTGTCCACATGCATATATGCGTATTTAGTAATCAATAGGAAAAGATGTTTCGACGTAAGGCATTATTTAGAATAGCATTTAAAAATATGATGGTTGTGAAATCCAGAACAATCGAAGAACATGGAAAAGTACGAATTCACCTCAAAAATACAAATTTTGCGAGTAAAAGTTTAAATTTAATTTGCTTTTGGGCTGCAGAGTAAATATCGTGGCAATTGATGCGTAGCTAATAATTAGAGGGAAAAACCGCTTCGAACGGGCATCATTAACAGCATTTAAAATTCAAGACGTGTAGCACGAGTGCGAGCCAACATAAAATCCAGCGATTATAAAAAAGAATGGCTAAGTTTACACGAACCTCTTCTCGACTAGATATTAATTACTGTCGGAAATTAATAACATGAGTCGTGTGTTTACCTGGGTGAGATATCGCAGCTCTGTTGCATAAACGCCGCCAGAGCGAACCAGAGGCTATTTACGATGCTGAAGTCGTTGGCCATGCTGGAAGTTGGCATATGAGGAGAACCTTGCGGCGTGTGTGGATGCTGCAAACCGGGATCGTTTCGTCCACTAATAGCTGAATCTGTGCTACCGCTTATGGTTAAAACTCTCCATTCATATGGCGAAAACCTATATTATTGAAGAAAAATTAAAAAAATTAAAGATTTCTCAAGAATGTTTTATTCTTTCTAAAATACAAGAGGATAAAGAATGTTTAAAAGGCGTTTAAGAAAATACTTCTAAATGTTACTTTATATTTTTTAGATACCTTGTAATTGTATTATGCAATATGTGTTATATATGTATACCGATACTTCAACTATAGTCATTGAAAAATCATCAGTATTAATTAGTGTTTTATCGAATGAGATTGCATATCCCAGATTACGTAAATAAATACGTTATTCAATATGTAATAATGTAGATTGCTTGGCTTGTCAATAAATTAAAACTTATGTCTGTAATTTTATATGCGTGTGATGATGTAGTAGATTTATTTCGAAATTAATGCACCATGTATTTAAACATCACTTTACAAAAAATTTGAAAATTGGATTGATATTCTAAGTCCGACGGTCATATTCTCAAGTAATATCACGCACGTTGTAAGCATCACCCGTACCAAGTAGAAGATCTCGTTCAAACGATGTTCAAAGTGTCTCATTAATTACGGGACTATCTAAAAACTTTCTCCCTTTACTCGTTACGTCCTCGTTAAAGACTGAGAGTTCTCGCAAATGTCTAGTTGAGATATCTTAATAGTTACATGTAATGTCAATTACTTGGCTGCACTATTTCAGTGCAAATATAATGGATGACTTAAAATACAATTTTTGATCTTTACGTGATTGAGCTAATATAAGTTATGAGTCTTTATTTGATTTATTATCGACGAAATACTGCGTTCGGTCGTAGTGATGCAAGCATTAATAAGTAAGATAAGAAATGTAAATACGTAGCAAGATGTAGAAGTGTGACGTAATTTGTAATTTGTATAGTAGTAAATATAATCGTAATTGCCTTAATATACAACTGGTATAGAAGATCTATGTAGCTAGACTAAAAATAGACAAGGTCCTCTTTGTGATTGATCTGATTAATGCTATCAATATGAACGACCAATTCTTCGCTTAATTGTGAAATGAAAAATGCATCGATTTATCTTTTCATAATTTATACTTGGATTAGTTATAACTACGAATTAATAATATATTAGGTTCTAATAAGATACGTTTCGCTAATCATTAATATGGAAAAGGATGAATTGATAATAACCGTGTGTGTTGCGTCGATCTTTAACTCGAATTACTATATTTAGTCTAAAGATATTCGTTTTCTATATTTAAATTTTTCATACAAAAAGATTACAATTCTTGATAAAAAGTTTCTTACCTCGATACAATAAACAAGACGATAGAAACTGCGATGTAAGAGAAAATAACGCACACCCAGATCTCCTTGCTCAGCGGATTCAGAAAACTGAAGACCCCGGGTTTTTGTTTGATGGGTTTTTTTATCATGATGCTAATGCCGAGAGACATAAACGGTTTACTAAAATCGATCACGCGTTCACGTTCGGAAGTGATGGTCAGAGGAGCAATTGCTATGTCGGCTTCCTGCGAATCGAATAAAATAACTGATGTAAATATTAACATTAAAATTACGACTAAATAATACAAAGGTGAGGAAGCATTAATTTTTAAATATTCTAATAAAAAAAGACATGATTATAATAAACATACTAATTGAAAAAAAAAAGGAAATATCAAATAAATTTTAAACGGATTGTGAAATATTTCCGAAGAAAACATTAATCATCTTATATATCAACAATTAATTACAATAATTTACATATTTCTTGAGCGCAATTATAAATGTAACTAGAGAGCAAAGACGAATAATAAGATAAAACTGAAGACAAAGAAATATGATGACAGGATTTACTGTGACGATTATGCATAATTTGTGCTTTTGGTTCTGCAGTTAGATTTCTCTTCTTCAATTATTATTACATTCATAGCTGAATCTGTTTACATAAAATTTGGGAAAGAAAAAGATTTAAAAATTGCATAATCTTTCAAAGCGCCTTAGTGCCTTATGATAGAATTCTCAATTGTATCACACTTTTGTTTTCTATCCTCAATATCTTCCGAAGCGCGGAAGCGGGCATACCTACGTGAGATGTAACTGAAAGCTCGGGTGCTTTGGACTTATCCTAAATTCCCACCAGATGGAACTTAAAATCGAATCGCGACTAACGAGCTTGCAAGCTCAGGGCATCTAGTGGAGCAGGTTCAAACTCGCTGTCGGGAGATAAAACAGCTCCTTCGTAGGGCATTTGGACTATACGACAGCGCGACGATCAATAGTCCCCCTCGCGAGAAGCTGGGTTCAATTACTCGAGGCGTCTTTCCGCGTAAACTTCCGGGGAGACCAGTTTCGGGGGAGAAAAAGCGTTTCACGTTGAGGATATAGCGGATACAACGAAATTACTGGAACTTACCTTTCTGATAAGCTCCCCGACCATACCGTCCCAACCGCCTGGAACGTCCTGGTTCTCCGTGCCGTGTTTTCTGTCCTTCACGATCCGCAGCTCGTCTGAAAATTTGTAAGAAAGTACTTTACGGGGTGCGCGAAACAGCATTTCTTCTGCGGAACTTTTTCCATTATCGATTCCGCGCGCGGAAGAGGCTTCGTTACGTCTTTTAGGTACTTGTCAAGGGTGGGGCTGACTTCGGCAAATTTTGCTCATAATAAAAGTAATTCTTGCTTGAATTATTAATTCTTGTGCGAGTTAAATGAGAGTCGTTAGCATTAATAATTAAAAATTATTCGGAAGCGTACGCTGCCGGAGGGAAGCACCGAAACAAAGACTTGCGGTCTCTTTCTTCTCTTTTTCTTCAACGTTGTTCCAGTACTGTATTTAATAGAAGTTAAGTAAATTTCAAGGAAATAAATGTTTTGTATAAAATGATAATATTTAACATTTTATAATAACTAGATTGTTTTACTTTGGATAAATGTTCATATTTTAAATTTATACGTATTAATTTAATATATGTAATATATAAATTTATTATAGGTATACGAATAGTTTGAATTTAAGTTGAATCGAATCATAATGGATATTTTCACGTTTATTTAAAAAATTTGAAATGTTATTGAAAATACTTTGTTATTTTTAAATTAGCTTTCAATACAAATCCGGGAAATTTTGATTCAAATTCGATTCGTTTCGAATAAAAAAAGATTCGATTCGATTTTATAAATACTTGGTTTGCATATGTTCCAAATTAATACATAATTTATTAATAGTTATATCTAATTGAGAGAGAGAGAGAGAGAGAGAGAGAGAGAGAGAGAGAGAGAGAGTTAATTTAATCACACGATTTCTAAGAGATTAGTGCAATTCTAAAAGGAAATTATTTATCACAACAAACTTACATGATATGCCCAATTTCTTCGCTATAAGATCAGCTAAGTCTTTGCAGTATCCTTCATAACCGTCATTTCCCATTAATACTTCACCTGTGTCCGATACTTTCCTCATTATGAAAGGTTCCTCCTATCAATCAAAATTATCACGTTGTTGTTTTACAATTAATCTCAATCATACACGAATTGCATATATTATATAAACACATAGATAAACTTACCAATATTGTAGTAACGATGTAGGTTTTATTCTTTTCGATTTCGTGCGGACGAAGTCGCACGTATTTTGCGGCTATTGGTTGAAAACCAGCCTCATCGGTCCATTCAGCAACCTGCAACAATAAATTACATATATGATTCTCTTAATGTATCTTTTAATTTCATATATAATAAGAAACCAAGATAAGTTAATCGTGATAAAGACTTCTTAAATAATTTACATATTTGAAATTGTAGGTTATTAAGTATTAAAATTAAATATGTTACATATTTTTTAAATAGACTTACTTTCACCATAGCGCTGTTGACAGTCATTTCGACGACGTGAAGCGTATAATTCTGTCGTCGGCCATCGTCGTTGAATCGTATCTCTCCCGTCAATCCTTCGATCTCGACCTGCACGTAAATAAATTCTAATAGCACATTTCATATCTCGCTGTAATAAGATATCCTAATATCCTTATTTGCTATCACAGGTTTCTAGAATAAAATCAAGAAAAAGAATAAAAAAATATATAAAGAACGCAGATTATTACATAAAAAAAGTAATAACAAAATATATAAACAACGCAGATTATTACATAATATTTTTTGGATATTAAAAAAATGCAAAATTTATATTTAGATTATGTTTTCTCGTTGCCAGCGAGTTCGATCTTGACACGATAAATTGTCAAACGATAGCGGATTAAAAGGCAAAAAAAGTTACGAGAGTAACAGCATGTATACGTAAGGGTGGAATGACGGAGGACTATTTGACGCGAACGCAGGAATTCCGCTAGAGTCGGAATAACCGCCAATTACTGTCAAGAGCAGAGATACGTCGAGGAGGGTCCGTGGCAATTTCGGTCGCCACGGTATTTCGCAACACATTGAGTACTCCTGTCCTCTGGATTGCGTCTCGGGAATTTGAAAATAAATTACCTATCTCTACAATTACGCATACGCACTATTAAAGTATAAATTTGAGTGATACGATAACATATTTAACGATAGTAAACAGCCATTAAAAACTGATAATAGAAATTTAAAATACAGCAGTAATTTACGCTAATTCGCCCATTTACTTGATTCAATATACCTTGGTCACAGCAATGCATAATTCATATATAGGATTTAAAGATAGGATTTATAAATATGTAGATAATGATACGTTTGCATATATTTACATATTTAAAAATATATTAATCTATAATAATTTTAAGAATGTTACGTGTGTTATTGCATTAGTTTTTGCTAATGGAATATTCATTTACCTTTCTTAAAAGTCTGGAGATTTTATCGCCGTGTTCCCACGGAGTAACCCAACCGCGATTGTGGTAGCAGTCTAAAGGTTTGGTTCCGTTTATGGTCTGATTGCTGGTCGATGTTACTCGTCTCATATTATTTTTGTCATTCCTTTTTCTCAAATGCTTGTTGAAGGCCTCAACCAGGACGAACACAGCGTCGTACATCAGAGCGGCTTGTGCCTAATTTTGATACACGTGCGCAATAAATTAATTCGCACAGTTTCTATACATTGCATAAATGCAGAAAATAATTTTTTTCTGCTTTCACTTTCCTCCGAAAAAAAAATCTCTGATTTCTAATGAGAGACTCCATTCCTCAATATAGAATCAAGAATTTCGCGAGATCGAGAGAGGAATTCGTCATCACGTTGTGGTGTATGTAAATTCACAGAGACAAGAGTACCTCGGGCACTTCGCCAGTGTTGGAAAACCGCGTTTGGTGCTCGCTGAATATAACGATCGGGCACGATAATCGTTGCATTAGATTGCATGCGGCCTGTCTCCGAGAGAGCTTTCAGATCCATAGATAGTGTCCCACACAACTTTACCCCGAAATCCCGTTAGTCGTGTATCCATTTTAGAGATTATATTCGTCGCTTCTTGTAGCACGACGAAATTCACGCAAAACTATCGAGTTGGTACGTTTCTTAATATATGATTTCACGGGATTAAAAATAAAATAACAAATAACTATATCATAATCATGATTGTCAATTATTTATATAGACAATATTTTGCTTCTTAATAAAATATAACAAATAAATAAAATTTTACTTTTTACGGAGCATTATAAATCGATATTATTATAATGTTTTTCATAATTATAACTAGGTGTCAACATTTTTAAATAAATATAATAAAATAAATAGATATTAAAATTTAATATTTTTTTATCTCGATTGGAATCTAATTTCATATATTTAACTCAGCGATCCATTTCAATCTAACCTAATTTAAATGTTATACTACTAGTAATTATCGAATGAAAAAATTGTTCATTGACGAAGAGTTTTATAAAACAGTAATTTTAGAGAACTGCGTTGTCCCGCATTGTTAAACATTAGTTTTTGTTTAACTCATACAAAAAGCTGGGGGAAAAAAATATTAACGCGGGGACGAAGTAAAGGTCATTAAGAGGAAGGACGAAACACGATCCGCACGGACCGATACGGTTGAGCGAGCGGCACTTTATAAATGCGCTGAAAAGTCTAAGTTTCTACATGCGGGTGCTGTTTAACAAGTTTGGTCTCAAGCCGCTGTGCACACAAAGACACACGAGCAAGCGAACGACACGAGATCGCGCGTGCGAACGAATCTGCGACGATTCTTGTTTGATTCTCGTTTCTCGTACGAAACTTTCGTACCGTCGCCGTCGTCGCCCGTTGTCGGTCGACGACGGGTACTCCAGGAAAGCGAAGAAACCTAAGAAAGTGTTCGATCCACCGGGAGGAAATCACCACACTCGGCAGGCATTCCGAGGATTTCGCACGAAGGGTAGTTTCCCCTCTGGACGCAAACCGTGAAAGCATGTAGAAGCCACCGACGAAGGACAGGCATGAGAAAAAGTGACGACGGGGTCTCGCAAGGGAGGCGCTGCTGATACGTGAACATATACGTACGGAAATGGATTCACGACCGGCGCCTTGAGACGTGGTGGGATCCTGGCGATGCCAGTTGGCTAAGAAATCCTTGACGTGAGGTCGAGTGGCGTCCACGATGCGAAAGCCCGTGATGTTGATGGCGCCATACTCGATCACTTCGCTCTCCCATCGGTCGTCCATTATCTGATTACAGCAAAATATACAGGAGTATTGGTACACGAAGGGAATACAAGGGATCTACGAGATACACAAAGCTATTCTTGTTCACTTGCGTGATAAAGGTTGCTAGTCTTACAGCTCCCATTTCAGCTTTCGGCGTTCTAAAGGGACAGTCTATAGTTTCGCGAAAAGCGTCCATCTACCAACGAGGTCCTTGATCTTTCGTCGCGTCTTTAAAGTCGACTCGAGAACGGGCACTTGAGTCTGTAATATTATTACGGCGCGTTATTACCGCGTTTCCTTTGTTCCCTTATGAAAAACGTAAGTAGGACTGACGTCTCGATTTCAACTTAGACCCGCTGTATTTAATTACTCGAGCTCGAATGCAGCTAGCATTCTAATTTTATGCTGATATTGCGTTGTTACTGCGTATTACGCGCGGCAAAACCTCGAAACTGTGAAAAGCTCGTCGTTTGTATTAACGTGCGGCAGTTCTTTCGAACGAGGTGAGAAAACGAGGGAAGCAAGAGGAGCGGAAATTGATACGTCTGCGCTTCACCACGAAGTGTAAACGCCTGCAAAACGATAAATCCAATTAAAATTGCGATTATTTATTTTCGCAATTGTTAAACGAGCGAAATATGGAGAACAGATTGGCTGCGTTTAGCAGAGAAAATAGATCAGTCAGCGCTCAATGATTCTTTAATATGATTGGTTCCTATACTTACAATTAGATCTAGCGAAGAACAAAAGGCAAGAGAACCAATTATATTAAAGAATCACTAAGTGCTCATCGATCAGTTTTCTCCGCTGAGTGCCGGAAAATAGCGGCGATACTGGAAGAAACGCTTTGGAGCGGCATAACAATGATTTTGTTTAAAAATTAAATTAATAATATTAAACTAATAATATCTGGTTTCTATGTGTTATTATTAGATTTCGCATCTCGTATAGCTCGCGGCTGATTTGTTCACTATTTTACTACTGCACGGCCATCTACCATCATCCATCAACCGGCTGGAGATAATACATGGACGGTGTTAACGTTGTGTGCGTGTTTAACTTCGTCGCAAACGAGTTCGCCACGTTACCAGTTTAATTTGCCGGTCTGATATCATCCCATCCGCCATTGCAGCGTTGACTTTTGAACTTTTACATTTGCGGTCAGAGAGCGGATAAAGTTTTGTAATATCCGACATTGCTAGTTGTTCAACAACTATTAGGCTCGTATTTATACTCGTATTTCTACTGAGGAACTTAGTTAAAGAGGCCGGAATGTCGTAGATTTATAAATATGGCGGTGGAAATTGATGTGAAGGATGAAATTGTCTAAGGTGTTCTCTTTCTCTCTCTTTCTCTCTCTCGTTAAACGTTGGCAATTGTACCCTTCGGTCGTTGAATTCTCAAATCGATGATTGTGGAAGAGAGACGGAAGTAAGAGGTACAGAGAAAGGTAAAAGGAAGTGAATTGCAGAAAGCGGGGAAAATGTGCGAATCAACATGTCTGCGCAACCGTTTCGAGAATGACGCGATAAATGACAATGGCGTGCTTCGTAGAGAGATGGAACTAGATGTACATGCAGGTATGTACAACTATCTTCTCCGTCGCCGGAGTGTAATGCTGCCTGCTCTTCCGCAGCAACTCGCTGGAAGCCGCTAAACACAAGCAAACTATCCTCTAAATTCTAAAGTACGGCGGAGACATCACCAGCGAAGATCTTGCCCCCACGACGGAACGTTTCGTGTCAGTTTGAGCGACGGTTCTCGCTTGTTTCGAAAATTTCACCATGCTGCGAATTAATCCCGCCATCCTGTTATAACGCAGATGGTGTACAAGTGAGAGCACTTTCGCGCAGTAAAGCGAAAGTCACTGTTTTGCATACGGAATTTTCCGGCTGGAGAAGCTTAGGAATGAAAGTCACCGATATTTAAGTAAAGAGGAAGAAATTCTCGAGTAATTGCAAAATAATAAGTTCTATTTATTTTAGGCTGAATATATCAATTTCATAGATAACGTTAGCTAAAATAGTTATTAAAATAAATAGTTTAAATTTTTATTCCAATCATATTGAAGATAAAAATGTAATTTTACTTTTATAATAGTTTAATGATAATATAGTTTAATGATAATGTATAACACTATTTTGGAACACACGAGTGTGAATAACCGATATATTTTTGCGGCATGCGAATTCATCGTCCAAAGGAGAATGCAGTCTTTTTTGCGGCCGTTTGGAAATTTTATTTCTACATTTTCTTATGTATTTTTTTTAAATAAAAATTAAAAAGTATCATAATAATAGCGCTACAAGGAAAAACTGGTACATTGAAATAAAGTCAATAAAATTTTTATTCACATCGTTACGAAATCGCTGTCAGTTATGCTTCAATCATGTAAAAACTAGTTCAGAGAATTGGATCAACAACTCTGAATTAGTTTTTAAATGAATGAAGCATAACGGACAGCGATTTCGTAACGATGTGAATAAGGATTTTATTCTTTATTTCAATGTATCAATCAACGTATCAGTGTAACATCACTATTACAAGCATTTTTGGCTTTTATAAAAAGAAATATGTAAAAACATGTTGAAGTAAAACGATTCTCAAACAGTCGCGAAAATTAAGTGAAAGTTGTACTTTCTTTTGGCTATAACGTCATCATTTTGAGAAAAACGGCACCAAAGAGGTAAAAAAAACAATGATTTTGAAGTACAGTACAGTACAATGATTTTGTAAATACAGCACAGGACGATTATAATCTTAAATCACACACACACACATTGAAGATTATAATTTTTCTGCCATATTATATTTTGTCAATTTTATATTATTTTTTTATTTACAATCAGATTATATAATGTAAATGAAAAAGCACTTACTTTCCATAATGCAGTATTGACGGAATAAAATGCTTTTTTTATATTTATTTTATATTATATGTGAAAAGAGCTATTTTCAAATTACTATATCTCGAAAACAAAAAATCGTGCTGAAACGAAACGAAATGCATTTTGAAGCTAAAAGTTGGTACTTTTACGTGGCGTTAACGAAATTTAAAAAAATTTACCGTCGGTGCTGCAACGTCATGCAAACTTTTAAAATTGTCGTTTTTTTTTTATCTCTTTGACGCTTTTTTCTCAAAATTGTGTGATGTGATAGCCAAATTTGGACAAAGGATTCGTGTTCAGTAGGCAAAAATACATCGGAAACGGCTATTCACATTCGTGTTACAAAAACGGTCAAATTTTATCGGACAATGTTATTGTTATTGTTCACCTAAAGGATTAACACAGCATTTTGAAAAGATATTCCAAGCGAGCAATTTGTGGAGAAAATATTTATTGGATACTGCGACTTGGGAGGGAAAATGAACTACGAGATAGAAAGAAAGCGATACTTGGTATCTCTGAATGATTGAATTGAGTATGAACGGTTGAATTAATTAAGTTGTATGTTGCTCGACTCACCAAGCCACTCAGCAGATAATGATACGTCCTCTTTCCCAAGGCTACGTCCCTCACATGACTCACAACGATATCCTTCGCCATGTCCGTTGGACAGTCGAGAACGACGTATTTGTTACTCCATCTGTAATATTTTAATGACATTTACTGGGATTAGTTGTCCACGCGGGAGAAAGGACTCGCCGCGTTGAATTTCCCATCGGAAGAGTGACATAAGTCTCGCACGCTGGTTCGCCGCAATTCGCGCGCTGCGTTAACGCGTGGCTTTGTCGCATTTGATCGATGCACCGCGGAGTTTCCACGCTCATTTCGTTTGTAATAATTGGATATTGTATGGCAATTTGCAATAACGCCGTTGTTTTCGGTAACTACCACGCCCGGCCAATTCAAACCACCGCGATGGCAATTACTCGCTGTTGTTGATTACTTGCGTCGCGCAAATGCGTAGCCGCTGGTGAATTGCAATGCAAGCATGCCAACTTGTGCTACGACTAGCCTTATCCATCACACCGTTGGTGAGCCATTTTACAAGAAAATAACAATCGTACTAAACGATCAACGAGCACAGAAATGGGTACCAATATTTCAACAGCTGCATTTCCTTCTATTGAAGATAAAAAAACTTAAAATACAACATGTATTTTAATCGAGAGAAAAATAGTTAATGAAAGTTAACGATGTCGGAGTGCAGTGTTTAGACATTTATCGCTAAATTTTTACATATAAATATCGCAATCGTAAATTTTTCAATCATGGCTTTTAAATCCTTTTCGGTACGAAAAATATAGAAAATTTAAATAAAAAAATCTAAAAAGAACATAGGAAATAGATTTAGACTTTTAAATTTTTAGACCTTTAGGTTTTTTAATTTAATATTTTCTATATTTTTTTGTACTGAAGAGGACTAAAAACGTAGATGAAACGTTTGTGATTGCGACTCCGATACTTGTATAACAATTTAACAATAAATGTTTAAATACTACGCTTCAATATCCGCATTGGCTTCCATTGAATACTTTTATCTCTTTTTTTATTGCTTCACTCTTAGAGCCTTTTTTATTTTTATTTTTATTAATATTTTAATTGAATATAGGCAAAATTGGTTTTAATTATAGATACTACAACATCATGCATTATTGTAAATGCTCCCAAAGCTTTATTTTTCTGTGTTGAATATGCTTGCAAATATAAGATGATAATAAATTGTGAAATTAACTAATTTTTAAACTTATATATTTTTTTTATATAATATCTCGGAGTAAATTTCATTAAAATATATGCTTGGAATTTATGCTACAAATAATACAAAAATAAACTTAATGTTCACATTTATCAATATCAGGTGTGAATACTAAGCACTTCTATGATGTTTGCAGCAAAAGATGTGCTTTTTATTTATGTGTGTCATACACTTCAATGAAAAAGACTCACCGATTAAGCTCCTCCAAGCTACGTAGGAAATCGATCGCCTCTGACACGTTCTGTATTCTCTTGACGGTTTCGACTTGAAAGGAGTCGTTGCCTGGTTTCAACCCCTGATAAATCTGCTGCAGCCTGAGTAGTCCTGAAACCCACGGGCGTTTAATTAAATTATAGGAAACGCTTATATGTGCACTACGCTATATGGGTTCGACATAGGCTCGAGTTACCATTTGTCGTTGTGTGTGTCTTCCGAAAATTACATACGCACGATTGCACGTTACATAGACCATGTCGTAATTCATTGGCAGCCTCTGTTCAGTCTGCGGTTTCTCGCGCAGTGTGAAATATCGCCTGTCTACGGGCAATGCCTCTAAGTTATAGAGAGTGTCGTAGATTGTTCGATTTGACCCGCCTCATATTTTTGGCAACGACAAAATTTAATCGCGTCATAATGCATCGTTGCAGTTGCGGTGTATATACATATGTATGTGAATCGATATTACCATGATGTCACAATTGTAATACATTCTTGCAGTTGATTTTTTATAGATATTTCTCTACGTATAGCATTATATATCTTGTTTTAAATTTTAATAGCGTATAAAAAAATGAGTAAAATGAAAAGGTCATATTTGCATAAAAGATTTAAATAATTCATTATTTTTTATGAGACGCAATGCTTAAAAGATCAGTTTTTTTTAATAGACGTGATATTTCTCTCTTTTCTATAATTTGCCTGTCGCAATTTCTTTTATCGGTTAAATCTTCATAGCACTTAAGAAATGGATTACATTGAAAATGAAGGAAAATAGTCATTTGAAATATAAAATATTCATACATTTTATGTGTATGTGATGGATCGAAATGAATTGAATTTCTGATGCAGATATTCGCATAAATTCGCGGATCAGTATATTCCTCTACCAATTCAAATATCCACGCATTTCCAAATATATAATCATACAAATACACATATATTACGTATCTGTAGTTTCAGGCAAATACACTATTCGAATTATATGCAGTATGTTATCGGGAGATACGATCAAATACCAGTATGTGCTCATGTACGCGCGTGTACGAGGCGTAACGAGAGCGAACCCGAGGCAGGGGTAGATTCTGATCGGACGTCTCGTAAATTTGTGGAGGAATCTATGGCATTACAAAGTAGAGAAGCGCTATTTAATCACGCTCATTGCACCGCGAGGCAACGCACCAACGTCTTAAGCGCCTGCTGTGCACATTTCGGGTCATTCGCCCCACAGCATAACAACGCACTTGACCTCCCCCGAACTCGTCGTTACTTTTACGATCGCGGCCAGCCGGCGTAAGTTACGGCGGCGTATTGCACGACGCAGACGTGCGGTGAGTTACGGCGTAAGGAATTTTTGCTGGCGGTTCCACGTCGCGGTTGCGCGATGAAAACATCGCTCGGAAAAAAAATTGGCAAGACGCGGAACTGTGCTTCCGAACATCGCGGTGGAGGCTGCAAGAAGAAGCTCGAAAGAGGGGAGGGTTCTCAGATGAGAGAGAAATATGAAGGCCTGGTTATGCGTTAAAATATATTTCGCGAAGGGTGATGTTTGCTCCGAGAAAGAAATGATTGGAATGGAAATACATTTTTTTTTCTAAATTTAAACTTATATTTCGTAAAAATATATAGTACAAGGATGACAAAATAAATAAGGTTCTGAAAATGAATCAAAATGAAAGGTCAATAAAGCTCTACGCAGAACAAAGTATATATATACTAAATCTTAATACACATTTCTTTGAATAGTATTAAGTAAGCATTTATTTACAGTAAATATTTGCTGGATATAAAAAATGCTAGTTAAATTAAATTAATGGTTTTTATATCAAATAAATATATATTTACATTTAATAAATATTTACTCGGATTATTCCAGTAAATATTTATTCAAGTTTAGTATTTTTTTCAGTGTAAATGCGTAAATAGATGTATTGCTAAATTACGTAAAGTCAAAAATTGTAAACGTTTCGATTTTCGTTTCGATCCTCTCAATGTAAACGTACAAAAATTCTAAGCGTGTCTAAGACTGTAAACCGATGAAAATCTTTATCATATTATTGAAGTTACGATTGAATAAATGTCAACAAAGTTGCTTTAATTAAAGTCCGAAATTAATACAAAAATGCATTCTCGTCCTGATGTTTGGGGGAAAAAAAAATCTTTATCGTATTATTGAAGTTGCGATTGAATAAATGTCAATACAACTCTTTTAACTAAAGTCTGAAATTAATACAAAAATATTTTCTCGTCCTGATATTTGGGGAAGAGAAACATTTTTCTAAAAAAAAAAATACGTTCTTTAATTTTTGATACAAAAGGAAAAATGGGACAAAAGCTCTCAATTATCCCCGTTTATATTTTAAATCTCGTTGCATCTCTCGATATTTAAATAAAAGGATTTGTTTGCGTAACAAAAAAAAAACGTGATAGGAAAGAGGAAAGCATTAATACAGCTTAATAGGACGCCGGATGCAGGAAACATGGTGTTAGAACGCGAAACGTATCTGGTTCTATCGCCATATTTTTTCTGCCGTCAGGCACGAGAAAGATGACCAGGTTAACGAGCGCGAATCTGAAACTGCGCGCATACATACATGTTCGTTCGAGCGTTGCAAAAGAGCTTGACATTTCGATGAGTGCTATTGGTTTCTCGCGAATGCCATTCTCACTTCAATTTCAACCCGCATTTTTCTTTCGACGATGACTCTGACACCGTCACCAATGTCTAATTCGACAATCACTTCCACTGGCTGCGTCTCATCATTACTCAATAGGAAGGAGAAACTCGAGGGTAATTTAAAAACGAAAGAATACAAATTAATGAAAGAAAGTTTGTTTTTTTTTTAATGAATTATTTATAAATTAAATATCATGCATATGAAGATGAAAGCATAAAAATGAAATTCGCCAAAATAATATTCTGAATTAAATAACGTTCTTAATTTACCACTGATTTATGTCACGGTGAATTATTTTTCTTTAAACATTCCAACAAGAGATCCAAAATTCCGCGAAACAAAAACGATCCCGCGATGTCAGAATTTGACTACACCGGATTAACATGACGAACTGTCACGATGCGTTTGCATCGTGCGCATGTAGAGACGTAACAAAGTTTTTAATTACGAGTCTACATTATCTCGTCAAATTTCAATATCAGATTTCTTTCCATCTCAGAAAGCCGCGTCGCGACAAACTCGCGACTCATCAAACGCACAATTTATCTGACATATATCGGAAACACACATAAGCTCCCTCGTTATGGTTTCACGTACACGATCCCTTTAGTCGTTACAGTTGAGTAGCAAGTACAAGAGACGTTGGTAATCGTGGAGTTGCCTTTGAAGCCTTGATGCTCGTTTGTAACGCATACGTGTGCACAATATCCATATCATCGAGGAATATGGATCTGCGTGCCGCATCGTACAGAGTAAATAATAATTTTGAAATTTCAGAGAACTCGTGTCGAGGCAAGGCTTTGATGTCATTCGTTTCATTAACACAATTACAATTCCAACAAGCGTGTCTTGTAAACACTCATATACTGTGAGCTTAGTGTTTGTGATGCATTAAGAATCTCATTTAAGTTTTATAACCGCAACGTAAAAAATGTAAGTGCGGTTCCTGGGCCAAAATAATTATTTTATTGAAACGTTGTGTTTCGGATTACATGGACATTCAATGATGCGGATATACGACAAATTCATGCATAGTTTCTATACATCTCTAGAGGATTAAATATATACGCGCGAATGAATTGCATTAAATAGAATCGTAACTTAAATTTTAGTTGTTTCTATTTGAGAATTTTCTCTGCTGAGAATAAATCTAGATTGTTATCTACAAGAAAAGAGAATTGAATACCTTGGATTTCTGTTGAATCGTCCACTATCTCAACAATTCATATAATTGCATTCTTTATTTCGTTTTTTTAAAAGATATATTTCTATGTAAGAGAGAGAGGGGGGGGGGAGAGGGGGGAGACATATATTATGATTTATAATATAATTTGCATTTTTTGTGTGATAGAATACCTGACATTTATAGTTTTAATATCAGCTTGATCGTAAAACGCTTATCTCGTAGATTCGTATGAAAAGAAATTGACTTGATATCATGGGTGCGCGTGAAGCCATGACAAGATCCAATTGTTCCCGGTGACATTCAATATATTCCGAATCACGAAGCGACCTGCCGACTTCCGTGTCCCATTTGCAGCTACGGACCGACTAATTATCGACGCGTCGTCGATGTCGATCGGCAGGTACAGAAAGCTAAGGGAGAACGGACCTGCATGCCGGCGTCACGGCTGCAATATTTGCGAATGGTACGCGAACAATTCTCCCCTCTTTCTCTTTTTCGCTATCTCTCTATAACTCTCTCTCTCTCTCTATATATATAGGAGATAATTTGAAAATATCCTCTCTTAGCAGTGCCATATTGCAGAATGTTTTATTACATTTCATAAATTTTACTACTCCAAATAAATAAATTGTAAATTCCGTATACTTATATCAATTAAAATATTGCGTTTATTACACTGAGAAAAATGGTCTGATTGGATTAAACAGTAACTCTGGTGGAAAATGGACGAATCAGAATTTTCTGGTTATGTCTATTAGAATTCTAGTTGAGATAACTAGAATTCTGATTAATATAATTATTCTGGTAAAAATAAGAATTCTAGTAGATTTTACTAGAAATATAGTATCAACCAGAATTCCGGTTATCTCAACTAGAATTCTAATAAATTTAACTAGAAATTTCTGATTCGTCCATTTTCAACCAGAAATTTTTTTCAGTGTACAAATTCTAATATTAGATTAAAAATGATTTCTTAATATTCTTTTTATTTAATTGGTTTCTTAACATTATTTTCTTTTCCATTTATTATTATATTTATTTGGTAGACTCTGATGCACTTGTTTGTTTAAATCAATTTCTTGAGCAACTCGCCAGTTTACTCGGAAACTAAGAATTAATTGCAAAACACGATCTTCATGAAAGTTGGTCCGAACTGTTTTATGAATTTGGTACGTCTGGCTTCAGAGCATTTAATAGTCTTCATTAGATTTGAATCTTCTAACATTTACTAATAGTAATACCAAAATAACAACAATGTTCATTATGAAAGTACGGACACTATCTATTTTCACTTGTCAGATAGACAAATGAAGCTTATCAGAGAGGAAAATTGAAATGCACCCACTAATCAGCGCTGGCTTAATATGTACGCTTAAATCAGACCAAGCCGATTAAAATCTGAAATTTCTCTTCATTCTGTTATTGAAATGGCCAATTAGGAGGAATGGATTGAGTTACGGAGCAAATTAAATTTAGGAATACATTATGACATTGAAAAAAGTTAATCCAAACGTTATTTACACAAAATACAAAAATATTTATATCTTTATTATTAAATATATTTTATGTATGTTTAAAAGTAGAAAAGTGTAATGGGTTTCGCAATTTCGAATCACCATCGCTTAACATTCCTGTTTATTCTTGTTTACCTTCATTAATTTCCATTAAACGTGTTGTTTATTTGTTACGGAATTTTAAAGTTTATGGACGCTCTCTTCCAGATCGAGATTTTAATACAAAGAAAAGCTTTCTCTTCGAAAAGGTAACTGGTTAACGTTTTTCCGCGCATTGGATCGTTGTTGAAGGAGCTTGATCGAGGACTTTCTCCTTCGGGGCGCTCCTCTGAGACTGTTGTAACCAATAAACGCTTCAATAACCTTTTTATTCGATAACTATGTTCGCAGGCGTGATAACTCGATTCTGGCGCCTCGTATCTGTTGTTATGTGCTTAAGTGCGATGTTGCTGGGACAAACACACCGCCGCGCCGTTCCCCTTCGTCTACTTCTCGTAACTTATTTTCGTCCGACTTACACTAAATAGAAGTCGGAACTGCTTCTAGAGCGGGATGTTTCAAGGAGCAGTTCAGCAGCCCGTACTGCTGCACTGCTTCCCAACTTCGACGCAAGCTTCTTTTTGCGCGGTCTTCGGTCCCGTTCTTCGCAATTAGCGCCGTTCTCATCGCATCAACTGCGATTGCAATCTCATTCTTATATGCGAAAAAACTGCCAATGAAATTATGGACTGCTTTTTGGTTCTATACAATAAAATACAACATTAGTGTCATAAAATATATCGCAAGTAAATTAACCGTTTCTTGTAATCATTATCAAATCTTTTTCCTCGAAAAAACAGTCAGTATTATTTTTATCGCGAGAATTAACCATGCATAACAGTAGAATGATACATTCCATAAGACCTCGAAAGATGCTGGAGTTAGGCGAGTAGAACGTACAATACTTTATGAGCATTTCAATATGTTCTAAATCTATTTTTAACAGAACGTAAAATAGTAGGAACGTAAAATGTAGGGAGATGTTACCATGCTAATATCTTTGCATTGTGAAGTCGCATGTAACTCGACGACATCTACGTGCAGACGCGAACGCAACCATCCGCGACCGCATAGATGTCCCCCGGGCAGGCACGCGGGAGTTAGTCTGGTACGGTGTGCGAGCAATCCCGTCTGCATCCCTCGTACCAGCGGATGGCCAGCGGTTTCTCGTGTCGCGTACTTCCAGACGAAAATGCCGTCGAGACTGCCGGAAACTAACGTCGCGATGGCGAAACAAGCAACGCGCCATCCCCGCGACGAGATCGACCGATGTCTGATTGTATCTATGTATGTACGACGGGCTGTGCTTAAAGCGGAAGACGTCTTGTTACGCGCGACGAAGGTGGAATAAAAGTCTCCCTTTCGTACCGGGTGCCTCGCGAAATTTTTGCCCTTTGTTACGGCAATTTTTACCCTTACGACGGTACCTTTCGCAATTCTTATAACTCAATATTCTTGTTAATCAAAAATAAATATTCTATTAATCAAAATCCAAATGAAAATTTCGTTAAAAATAATTAACGCGCGAGTTGATTATTTATCTGTCATTATTCACTCGCATCTGCGAATAATTATTATGGACCGGTATCATCGATTATCGTGGAACATATTACATTACGTTAAATTTTCTTTTGTTTAATTTTACTTGTTATTCTGTTTAATAAAAAGGGTATCTTATAGAACACCCCGTATGAAGCGTCACGAGGCATAGAAATACCACAATGCACCTACGTGGCTACATGCAACTCGATTTTATCGAACGATCCTTCGTGTGATCGTGAGTAAAATTTTAAACGAAAACCCGTCTTCCTCGTAGCTAGTGCATTTCAGGCTGTATCAGAAGTCTCTGGGGTATATAGGCTTTTCTGTACAGTAAGCCTGAAATACACCGACCGTCAATTAAACGTATGTAAGTCCTTGTGGAGTTGTTAAAATTTTGTGGCCATAGAGTGACGAGCTTTTAAGTATCGATTCTAGTTGTTTAGACAGTTATTTATTGATCTCTTAGTTCAAGGCGTTTTTTATAAAGGAATTATCTATTTTTGCGTATCTAATTAACAAACGCGAATAAAAGTATAAGTAAACATATTATTTTATTATATATATATACACAGTGAGTGCAAAAAGTATTCGTACAAAGAAGTTATTTTTTAAAAAAACTTTATTTTTAAAAAGTAAATATTATCCAGCGAGAAATGAGTCATCGAATTGATGTCGAATCAATATAAATACGATGATTTCAATATCAATTTGACGTCGATTCAATGTTTAATTGACGATCATTTCTTGTTGGATAACTAACAATTTATTCATAAAGAACATAATAGACTGTATGTTTCCTAAAATTATATATACCAAACAGATGTGTATTAATTATACAAAATATATCATCTGAAAAATAAGCGAAAATTAAAAATTGTATTGTTTGAATGCTCAAAAAATATTCATACAGACGAGAAATTTAGCTTTTAAAATCAGGAATACATGCAAAGCTCGATTGTTTATGTTAGAACAAAATTTATTTATTGTATAAAATTGCTAATTAATGTTTATTTTCTACAAATAAGACTTTTTTTATAACAAATTTCCTTGTATGAATACTTTTTGCTCTCACTGTATATGTGTGCATGTGTATATAATAATTCACGGACCTATGGGTAGCATAAACAGGAAAATATTACAATACCGCTTGAAATGTTGGAAGCTAATGACTGTTCAACATTTCTACTTGTTAAAATGCGATTATTAAAAATTACAGTACATTATCCGGTTTGAAAGATGTTTGTTTATATTTATAACGTTAAAGGTAGTAAATAATCTATGACAAGTGAAATGTGGCGAATCATATATATAAGGATAATAATAATCGCGACAAAATATATAATCATGACTTTTTTTATTACATCGTAATAATGCGGAAAATCGTATCTTATTTTCATCTACTTACATATGTTTAGATACAATTATAATTATTTTTTATCTTTTATTTATGGCATTCGATTTAAATGGCTGTACTGAGCTTTGCAGAATAATTTAAATAGAAGATGTTGCAGGAGCAAAAAAGTAATTTTTTATTGTGACATCTACTTCCTTCTGGTATCTGTATTTTAATTTACTAATTTTAAACATACGATTGGATATGAATATAATTATCTGAAATTAGTTAATACATTTACGACACCGAATGATTTTAACAAGTGTCGTCAAGTGTTCGAGTAGATTTTCACTTCGGAACGGACACCTGATTAAGGCCTGTCTCTATATCTTAGCCACGACGGACGGTTTGAGGTAACATCTGTGGCAGGCACGTCACCTCGAGAGAGATCCGAAGAGTCCGTCGGGCCGGAATAACAGAGGTCTGATTAGCATGTCCTATCACATGATCGTCTTGAAGGCAATCCCTAATACCTTCGTCTGTGTTCTTAATCTCGTGCACCGTTCGTCTTAAAACTGAGCCATTAGCTGTGGAAACGGAAACTGATGGATGAATGGAAAGAAAGTCAACAGGAGAACCTTCGGCTTCCTTTTTTCATATTTTTATCCCGGTTACAGTAGCGAATCCGCGACATCGATGCAGAAACTTTGGGAAAAACAGCAACTAGCAGATACTGCTCCAAAGTGCACTGGTTTTCTTTTACTTATTTTAATCGGAACTACGATGTCGGATTACGACGTTGAAAGTAAAAATACATAAGTAATATTCACGAGTTCCATAAAGTAATAATTAAAACTTTATAATCCGTTAGAAAATTTATTCACGTAGCTTAATAAATTGCAATAATCTTTAAGGTGTTTTTGTTATATATACGCGCGTGTGTGTGTGTGTGTGTGTATACATGTATTATTCATCATTGTTGTGCGCACGAACGATATCGAGCACCATCATTATCGATGACTAGTTCTAACGCATGAATGAATCTCATCATGGAGTGTTGAATGCAGGATGCGATGCTTTATCGCCTCTCTCCCTATGTGATCGAAACATTCTGTGAACGAAATAGTAAACAAGTGGAAATCGTTTGTTGTATTTAGACAATGCGTCAGATACACAAGAAAAAAGAAGGGAATGCACCATTGAAGTGCTTCCTGTGTCCAGTAGTTTCAATTTCCCGTGTTTCGAATTTTTTGCAACTTTTCGTAGTTTTCGGAAAGCGAATTTTCGAATAGTCATAAGCTGATTTTTTTTCCGTTTTCCTCAGAGCGCATGCCAAACCTTTTTAACAATCCGACCGAGTGTATTCGAATAACCGAAAACCGGGCCTCTGTGAAACAACTGGCGGGAAGTGCCAGCCAACAGTATCGACGGCTCTTGAACGAGTAGCTGTATTTCGTCCGTTTGAAAATTGCGAGCGGGTATCGGTTTGAGTGCCGTCACTGGTTGTCGTGCGACACGATCGATCACCATCCGTCCGGCTCGTTCGCACCCGCGATAAAGATGCCCGAGCAGAGCAAAGTGGTAGCAGGTGTCGCGTGGCGTCCACCTGCACATCGCACTACCGGCTAGCCGAGCTTATTATCCCGCCACCCACGTCCGCGTTTGAAACGAGAGAAGCCACGCGATAACCGCAAACCACACAACCGCACAATTTTCCAGTCGTTTTAATTAGCATCCGTCGCGAATTCGAGAGTCGTGAGTTCGCGTGCTAATTCTTCCAAATACCGTGTGGGAAGAAAACGGAAAAATAAAGGCACACACGCAAAATTGACATGTGGATAAGCGATACAATGAAAGTGTGAAGACGCGGCATTTTTCGTATGTGCATTTTATTGGGATATTAGTCCTGTTTCCCACCTCCCGATGCGAAATCGCTTCTAGTGACGGCGTTCGTTATAGAACTTCGTCGTTGATGGTGCGCGACAAATATTTACGTTCACCGTGTGCGCACTCACCGCAATCGCCGAGTTTGCGGGGTAATTGGAATAGAACCGCGAAAACTTTCGCGCAAATGTTAACGTCGGACTTCGAGCACGGTCACTCCGCGCCGGATTGGTTGTGGAAATGCGCGCATTATAAATCCTCATGCAAATTTCTCAAATTATAGTTGTTTGTTTGTAGAAATATTCAAGACTAGAGCATTTTGACATTCTGTGCACTACATGATTTTATTTGTATGTTACGAAATTGTATTCATTTTGAACATTTTTATAATGGGCCAATTTTGGCGAGAGAAATCAAGATTTTTGATAAAAATTATGAGAAAATTCGTTAAAAAGAGAGTTCTCAAAATATTTATGTTAACGTATTTCGCAATTTTGTCATAATTGAATGTTGCGTGTTCTCTACACGGAGAAAAATATTTAGTTGAATTAACTGTAGAATTCTAGTTGAAAATGAACGATCTAGACTTCTGGTTAAGTCTCTTAAATTTTTGATAAATTTACTAAAATTTTAGTATATTTAACCAAAGAAACCCTGGTAGAAATTTGTGCAGTTTGACTGAGCACCCAGTTAGTTACTATCTAGTACTACTGATTTCTCTTTATAGTACAAAAATACTACGTAGCAACTGGGCAAAATTAGTTAAAGCAGTTTTACTAGGCAATATCTGGGTCAATTCTGTACAAGAGATTTTGTATCAATACTAAAAATGTAATTGTCCAGTTTTCTACCAGTTATAGTTATGTAGTGCTCATGTCATGTGTATACGCATATATTATTGTGATACGTGTATAACTGAATATATTTTTATGTTATATGTAAAATTGTTAATAATTAAATATGTGTGAAAGTTGTGAACGCGTACGGAAATGTAGAGCAAAGAAAAAAAAACTGGAAGAAATGACGAATGAGTCCTACAGAAATGAAATATATGTGAGTAGCGAAGAATTTTAGTATAGATACTTTGCTTATTTTACTTACGTTAATATAATATTAATTTTGTGTAGAATAATTCAGATTATGTGAATGACATAAATGAAGAGCCTATTCTAGTATTATTGTTCTCTTACTACTTAGTAACTGTATTCAGATTTTGAACTTCTTTATTGTGCAGTAACTGCGAGAAAAGCGTTACATTGTGATTGGTATTCTGAACAGTTTTGCTGTTCAATTACTAGATAAAAGTCAGTACAACTTCCCAATAACCAATCGTATACTGCATAAAATTTCTACCAGGAAACTCTAAATGTTGGTTATCTCAACTAGAATTCTAGTAGATTCAACCAGAAATCTAGTAGATTTAATTAGAATTCTAGATCGGTCTATTTCCCACCAGAATTCCACCCAATAAGCACAAAATGGTATATTATACGTTCAAATCAGGTATTTACGAAAAATTTAAACGTAATAGATACAACATGTATCAATTTCGGTAATTTTAGTTATAATATCCGACTGATAAACATTGTCATATATTATATGTATTCGTATTTTTAACGTTATTCGTCACCCGATTCAAATTACATTTGATAAACGAGATGTTATCGCAATATAAAATTATATGTAACTGATATACGATGAATCTATTACAATTAGACCACCTGTAAATATCTTATTGAAATATGTAATATACTATCAAGGTTTTTATTGGAACTCAGGGACCTTTTATTGAGACCTTGTAGGTATTCGAACCTGAGACCTCTGAGTCAGGAATCTTCTATCTATACCATAGATGTGTTACTTATTGTCTATTTATGTCACAATCATTTCATATACCAAAGTCATATACATTTAATATACCACGCGCGTTTATGCTATACATATTAATTCCATAAATATACTTTTATGCATTATACTTTCTTGTCCTTATTAGGAATATGCGCTCAATCTTTTATTAACGTATTTTACTGTTTAGGAATTAAAGGGATATTTTTCGCAAATTATAAACGCATTATATTATAATATTATATTCAAGAATGTTTATTTAATTATAACATTATATTGTTTTTATAAACGTAGATAAAATTCTGGTGTTTCATGAATTATTTTTTACGTATATACCGTATATCTATATCAATTTTATACCATACTTATGTTTAATGAACGCCGCATAATATATCAACATGTGTTTATTAGGCAGTTAGTTCAACAAAACATTTTTTCCCGTGTACACGCTATTTACGATATAACTTTACGGGAATTTCAATATTTTAAAGTTTTTATAGATTTTTCTGCATTTGCTTGTTTTTCTATCATGAAATGTTTTTATCATGAATTTTTCCATCGGAAAAGTGATATCAAATGGATTGATACGTATTTTTAGTACTTGAGAAAAATTGCACGAAGTTTATTACAGTTTGTTTATCTTTTTGAGACTCGCATTCTTATTATTCGTAAACGTTAGGATGCGCCCATAATTCTTAACAAGAGTGGAATATAAAGTGTCTTTCCCAATTCTTCAGCACGACCGGATATCCCTACCTCATTTTATTTACGACCGATGACAAGTATCGAATATATCGTGGGATTAAGTCCATCGATTTTTTAGACTGTTTTTCTACGGAATGGGCCGCCTGATCTTTCAGCCACGCAAATCGAGCGTATCAAAAACGGAAGTCGGAGTGTCGCACTCGTCGTTTCTCTCAGAATCGCTATCTGCTCGTTGCCAGTAATGGAAATTATCGGCAGAATATGCGGCACCTACACGATATCCATTCTAGATATTCGACTATTGTATACACCGGTAGTGTCCCGCATGCCGAGAATTTTGCGATTCAACGTAACGCCGTCAATGCTTGATATTTATCGCCGGGCGTTAGCCCGACGCTCTTATAAAATAAAATTCCGATACGTTTCGCTCCCTTTTCCTCCTTCTCTCGTATCAGGCTGTCCTGAATTCCGCACGTTCCAACAATACTCGAATCTACCTCGTAAACCGGCAACGCCCGACGCAACATTAAACGTCAATTTAGTTCGTAAACTAATTCGCAGCTGCGCGGCGAAATTCGTTGGATGTACGAGGATCTGGTCGCGCCAGAAATGCACGTTCGTAGCACGGACGTCGAGCTTTAAGTTCTCAGATGAATTAGAATTAAATTGGATTTACTAAGAAATATGAATGAATGTGAGGATCTCTCCCGCGCGAGTGTAAAACTCGCGCGTTTTCACAAATGTCGGATATGAGGATGCAGCTCAAAGAGAGGCGATTTTCAACGCAAAATTCACTCCTCCAAATTTTGCGCAGCTGGCTATAATTGCCAACGGGATAGGGTCGGCTGCATCCGCGCGCGGCATTCATCACGCTCTTTTTTTCGCGGTTATTTCCACTGGATGGCTTATCCGCATTTTCGTTATCGTACAATGAATACCGCACGAATACACGTGTCTCTCTGCACTTTGTACCCCCGTAGCACCACACAGAAATTAACCGGACGATCACCCCGGCAATCCGAACGAATGTAAAGCTGCGGCCTGAATTTCAAATGTTAATGATCAACTTTCTCTATTTTCCCGTCGAGCTGCTTGTTAGCGGATCATGTTTATACTATCATCGTGTCCACCGCACCGTGTTCATATTTGACTCCCAATTAAACGAAATCGCATGTTAGGTGCGTACACGCTAAAAGTAGACCTGGCAAATATATCAATTAAATATCAATCTATATTTACACGCGATAATGATTTCTATGTCTACAACCAACTAAATAATAGTTTAAATAACGGCTATGTTTAGTATTAAACATACAATGTCCGTGTAGAGAATTTCCCGTGTAGAGAATTGATAGGCCCTGAAAAAAGGCCTGATTAATCTACCTTAAAATTAATCAGAGCCCTACAAAGCAACAAATAGTTTATCAAGGCCCTACAAGAATACTTATAAATATATAATAAATAAGTATTTATAAAGTTAAAACATTATCATGAAATTCTGATAAGAGCTTCATCAGATAAAAATAAGGACAACTTTTTTATGGCATCCTTAATAAATAATGATCAGAGTCTCATGATAGTAGGGCCATCCTTAACAAATTTCTACACGGGTTACCATATTTTATTTGCTTATGCCGAATAGAATATGGTCGTGGCATCGATTCTCTCTCCTCAAAAATTTAACGTATTTTATTTTCCAAATATACATGGAAAGAACGATTTTGTTGAAGTATCTAAAGATTTAGCTAGATACAGATCGGAAAATAATTCTATTGAATCATCAAAATAATTATGTAGGAATCTCAAGTATGAATAATACTGCAAGAAGTTTTGACATTCCAGCAACCAAGTTTGAGTGTCCTACATAATTATTGTGATAGTTTAACAAAATTATTTCAGATATTCAAATCTGTATCTAATTATTTTAGATATTTCAGAGAAACCATCCTTTCCATGCTTTTGTCTATTATACTGATTATACAATCTACAATCTGTCACTAATAATTGATCGCTAATTTCTAAGTAAGTGGAAACCTTATTTCGTCAGATTTATGTCGTAGTTGGAGTGAAATTTATGCAAATAATAAGCCATCAAAATAGAGGAGAAGAAATCGAAATATGACATTTATTATAATTATATGTAATTAATCGAATCAATAATTTTTTAGCAATTTGTTGTCACTACGACGAACAGTTTGAAATCAATTTCGCGTGCAAAACGTCAAGTGCAACGTCAAACGCGTGGTGGGAATGGTACGCACCACGACCGGGCAACCTCGTTGCCGCAGCCGAACCGCATCCACTCATTCTAATTTTCTTTATGGTCGTTCATGATCGGCGGTATGTGGACGCGCGCGATTTGATCGGGGCGTGCCGCACGCCCCAGCGCGAAAATTCGCCGCTCGGCGGCCACGCTCGGCGGTAGCAATGCCGAATTTTCAATGAGTCCCGAAACGCGAAACCGAATTCCGACTATCAGTAATCAGTTTTCCTACTCGCTTTAACACACGGTCACAACAGCACAAGCGCGGCCAGCGTGGTTGTTCGACGAGGCGGGGAAACGGCGAATTACGTGGCTCGTAATTAGTGCCGTTAAGCCGCACGGTAATCATGGTGTATTGGTATCACGTTGCAAACGTTGAACATCTGCAGCGTGCAGGGTAGTGTCAGGGAAAAGAATATAAATCCCGCATCTCGAAATGTTTATAATGTGTAATTAGAGCCCGCGTTGTGCGGCTGTGACCGGCTTTGCGATCGCATTGTGATCGGGTTCGCTGCTTAAAACTGTATATACGCACATGCGGCTTTGAATGACGCATTAACACTTTGCTGTCAGAACTCGCTCGTCCAATTACGAAACAATCGACACATCGAATATTGAATCACTGGATATTCATGAGAACCTTGTTATCAAAGTATCAAATATCATTACCTTTCGCAATATTAGCGGGATATTTTTTTCTCTGACGGGCAACCTTGTTACAAGCTTGTAGAATATAGTGCCCGTGCGTTAGTGGGAATCGTGTTACGTGAAACGCAATTCGTTGAACGGTAAAGTTAGCGCACGCATGATGAAACGTGAACCGATATTGTGCGTTTTCTCGCGCGTGTCACCGAATTTTTGTTTATCGCGCCCCGTCGTTCGCGATACAGCCGGACATAGTGCGACTCTCAAACGGTCGTCATTTTCGAAAATAATTTAATCGACAGGTTGTCGATACGGAAATCGTCGCGATGCAGCTGCGTCGTGCGCCTTGTTTCTCTTGTCACGCGTTTTTGAGCGGCACAATTGTAACGCGGGCGACGGCAAATTGAAACAGGATGGATCGGTGTCGACACATCTCTCTCCTTCTGTATGTCCAACGTCCGTTTCCGGAACCCGAAGGACAACCAGAGGCCGAGCTAAACCCCGTTAAGCCTGAGTTAAACGTCATCATTGCCAGCCATTATTGCGTCCCGCTTAGCGCCGCTCATGAAGGTAAATAGAATAATTCCGTGCCAGCTGGGATCATTCGACCGTAGAAATTAATTCTGCCTCTGCCGTGGGAGTTTATCGGCAGGGCACGAAGTCATCGTGTCGAACGAGTCTCATCGGATCGCGTCGTCTAGCATCGAAGTTATCTTAATGGAAAAGTTTCGGGTTTCTCTCTCTCTCTCTCTCTCTCTCTCTCTCTCTCTCTCTCTCTCTCTTCGCCGATTGATGCAACAGTTGAATGTACGACCAATTATGGGGAATATTGCCTTCTAGAAGCGCGCGGTCTGTTGGTGAGATAGAAAATAACGGTAAATTATTGAGAAACTGTAGGAGAATGTAATTCCATTGTTGTTCCAAATCGGCTACTATTACGAGACAAATGGCACGAGGAACGCGACACTACCTCGGCTAACTATCGTGATCGCTGTAATTATTAGTTTTGCTTATCGTCCATTTTCGGTACGTTCACCGCGATGATTAAATGATCGGTACAAAGAATTTACCGCGACACGCAAAAATGTTTGGACATCAAATTGACACGCGGTGACAAGCGGTTAAATAAATAATTGTGTGTGTCATGGTACATCGTGGGCATAATTACGACCGTGTAATTCCGTGTAGTTCGCTGTTAACTGACGGCGATATTAATTAAAAATTCATCTGAGGCGACCACGTCATGTGCAATTACGAAATTCCTGCACGAAACTACACGCTTCCCAATCCTATGGACTACTGAACGAGTGGACTACGGTTGAGATTGGATGACTCCTGTTGTCTCGATGATTACGTAGAAAGTTAATTTAGAAATGCGCCGCACGGATTTTCGTTCGCGGCCTGCAGCAAAAGTGCATTTGTAATGCGACTGTATTTGGGAAAATACGAGAAGGCAAGCGGATTACACGCGAAAGCGTTGACCTCCGCTGCATTCGCTCACGCGCGCGTGCCGCAATTCTGCAAATCTATTTATCGCACATTCGCGTTAATTGCAACGCGAGATTATCCGTTGCATAATTTCATGCCGCAAATTCCGTAACTGGTGCACGATGGTAAATGTCGTGTTCGATTCTCTTGTCCGGTCGCGTCGTCAGAATGCGAGTTCACGTAGGCGACGTACTGAATCTCTTGGTGCGAAATGTCCGAGCAAAGAAAGGCGACGGTTGAGCACGTCGACCCGAGGCAAGCAATTTTTCTGCGTGACTCTTTGTGTTTCCGCTCAATTACCGGCGTTACGTCGACACGAGTCGAATGGAAAAGCCGCGGACAGATGTGTATCGCAAGACACGCGTAATATTCATCATCGCGTGTTTTAAGTGTCGCATGTAGGTAATTTGCAGTGTTACGATAAGCTCTAGAACTTCCGCAAATTACGAAAGATGAGAGAAGATGGGGTGGATGATGGGAAAAATCATGCGCATGTGATGTAAAAATCGCATGAAACTAACGAGATAAGATATACATATTATGGAAATATGTACAACGATGTGTCGAGGACGTCTAAGATAGTCCATGAAAAATGATTACCTTAGGTTACAGTCAGTTTACGACAAAGTAGATAATAATACCAATTGGTTTCACACATACGGCATACATACACACTTCAGAAGACGGATGTAAAATTCGCTCGTATGTTTTATGCGAGCGTGACAGAATGTTAAAATGACGTAATATTTTGTTACGTAATCTTTTTTCAGCGGATGGTAAAAACAACTTGAAATATGCCATTTTACAAGAGATGATTTTATGAGGGGATGTGAAATCTAATTTAATTTATTATAAAATTTAATAAATCTTTCGCGCGCGCGCGCGACTATTTTACTTTATATTTTTTTTTATGCACTGTTTATTTTTATTCTCAATATTCAAACATTCACACATACAATATGCAGACGAATAATCTTAATTTGAAATATTCGGACACTAACGCAATATATGAGTAAATAATTAAAAAAATTATTTATTATAAAGATTTTTTTCCTCTGTCGTTATGTATCCAATTAGTTACGTTGCTTGCTCACACAGCGACGAGCAAAATGTAACAATTTGCTCGTCAACGTGACAGGAATTACCGATGTACGAGTGTCGACGGTGCGCAACTAATTTCTAACACGTACACGCGCTCCGTCTTCATTTTTCGTTGTAACTGCAGCAGCGACTCCGAAGGATGCGACTTGTGATAGTCGTAATAGAGCTCGACGTTGATATCTTCGTCGCATTAGTTTTATGCTTTCTGAGCGACCATGTGAATATCATATTGTAAAAAAATTATTATGAATTCAGAAATTATGTATATTAAATGTTCATTAGACTTATAGAACATCCATTTGTGATATTACATTCTGTTAACACGATGCTATGCTTTATTACAATCTCTATATGTATGGTATTTAAAACAAAAAAGTAGCACGTATATATGTCCATCATAATATTAAATTTTGTTTTCAATTTAATATAAAATGGTCTTAATTTGTCACAGAATGTTAGATTGAACTTTTGAAAGCTCTGGATAAAAATGTTTATACTGATTTAAAAAAATCCACGTATGTATTGCGGAGTTTAATCCGTTCGCCATAGTAATAACTGCTTATACGTTGGAATATTTTGTTCGTGTCGACGTGCCTCTTTTTTAGTTAATTCAAATTATTTACGTAGAAAATGAACAACGTAAAATGTTCGTTATGTATATCTCTGTGATTAAATTCTTATAGTTTAAACCGAGTGCTTCGGATTAGCTTAGTAAAGTGGTCTTACCCGAAATCCGGTTGTATTCCAGTTGATAATTTATTTAAGCTGAAACCTCGCCCTTAGTTGCCAGCTCGAACATATGCCCAGGACTGTTTTCATGAAGTAAATAATGAAACGTTCCTTACATAAACAAGCTGTAAGAGCGAAACAGACCGAAACACGTGGATTGCGCTCTCTATCAAGATCATATCCTCGTAATGCACTCACGAGCCGTAATTCTATGCTTATGTAATATGTCGTATATCATGAAAATAGCAGAACTGAATACGTTAGAAGATTTATTTTAGAATAATATTAATAAAAATACTTTAGCACGAAGGATGAATGAAACAAAGTCAAAATTTTCTTACGTGAGTCTGAGATAATATAAAAATAAAAAATTTTCCTTTTCATGAAAATAAATAAATAGTGTACTATTTATAGCTGACATAACTTTAATTAATGTGTAATTTGGAATGCGATATCAAGGAACAACGTTATTGTTATTGTAGACTTTTTAAATTCAAATATTACACAAGTGGTATCACGCTACTTGTTACTATCATTTTCGTGTCATCTGAGACTCACGTTAGAATATTTGGACTTTGTTTCAATTAAAGTGCTGCGAATGAATTTTACTTTTATGTTAATTTAATGCAGTTATAAGAATTAGAGTTACTTACACAAATAGATATATTTTACTTAGCATTATTTGGAGCCCATTAAATTCCAGCAGAACTCAGAACTTCCTTCTTTTCGAAAAAAGAAAATATAACTCTTCTTGACGTTGTTAGATAAAAAGGGCAATATGAAATTCTACTTCATCGTCACTCTTTGACATATCAAATTATATATTTGAAGAGTCGACATGAAAAATAATGTAAAATTTATACTCTTCGATAGTGTTTTACTTTTAAAGAAATTCTGTCATAAAAAATTGTAAATGTCACTTACTGTATTATTCATAACGTACCATTTTAAACTACACATTTTTATTCCCAGCAGTCTTTCTTATGTCAACTCTTCATTTGCCAACGGAAAATAATGATTACAGCACGATGTAAAGAGAGAAGATTATTTTAAACGTAGTTACACCTCCTGTTGGCTATTAGACTAGAAACTGCGAGAGAAGGTGGTCGAACTCTCGAATGCAGTGTCTTGCCGGTGGTGGTCACCGATGGGAGATGTTTATGTCCATTTGAATTCCAATTAATGGCACGTCGAGGACACTTTGGAACGCGTGACATATCGCGGCGCATTGTTCCACCGCCGGACGGAAATGGTGACCGGAGTCGGGCCGTTTAAAGGGCTCGGTAGGATCGATCGCTCTCTCGCGGACCTCCCTTCAAAATAGAATCCCGCGGGAGCTTTTTCATTATCTCGTATTTCCACAAAGCCCCGCGGCTAAAAGAAGCGACGTCGGGTCGGTATTTTATAGGAAGCCGTTCCACCCCCTCATCCTACTCTTTCTATCATACAAACGCGATACGCCGATAGTCTATTTTATGGCGTATCCGGCAACGGAAGAACAAATTTTTCAAAATACGTGACGTTTGACGACAATCCGATCGATCTTGAAATCTTGCTCAACGTAAATTGGCACTATCCTTTTAAAGACAATATCTAATCTATTATAAGAGACTCTTACAAACATTATCTTCCTGAGGATAATTTTTATGATGTTCTTAAATATTTAGTCTTATCATTGTCTTATTATTGCAGAATGACGACGACAATACAATTTATTTTTTCATCTAATTACTTAAACATTATAAATAATATTTTTGAAAATGTAAAACTTAAAATCTTAATAATCTTTATAATTTTATTTTATACAATAAAAAATTCAATATCTTCGCGAAAAATCATCGTACCATTTTTTTTTCAAAAAGCATTTTAAAGCAGCTCAGAAAACTTACTTTAAAATACTTTTATATTAAATTTTATCCGATGACGTTCCATCAAACTGCAGCGCTTCAAAATAAGACAAAAATATTGCAAAAAATATCAATTTTCAATTTTGTATAATTTACGAACGAAATATCGCAGAAAAAAATTCAAACAATTTAAAACCCTATCTTTGCGCGGTTGAAAACTTCTTTGCGATTTTTTTTCACCGAGATATTTAAGTTTGAAATGCGACAAAAATATTAGTAATAAAATATTTATGAGCGTGACTGATGTATATACATGGGGGAAATAAAACTTCCTTCAATTTCTCTTATCAGTATGACATAATGTTCTAACTCGAAAAGTTTGATATATTTTCTATGATACATAGAACCTGCGTAGAAAGCAAGAATTACTCTTTAATATATCAAATTATGAATTTAAAAAGTCAACATGAAAAATAATGTAAAATTAAAAATAATAATGTTTTATTTTTAAAGAGATCCTGTCATAAAAAAAAACGATAAGTACCACTTACTATATTATTCATAACGTATCTTTTTAAACACATTTTTATTCCCAGCAGTTATAATCGTTCAAAATTCAGTTGAATTAACACTATCATTTCTCCAATGGAAACATTATTTGTATGCGACCTCTGACGAGTCCGGAGAAGTACGTACGGTGAAGATCATGACAATGTTAAGCGCGAATCATAAATGAAAGTCATCCCTGAATTTTCACTCGCGGACAGCACCGGCGGACGGTAAAAAAAACACCGGAAGTCGCAGATATTACGTACGTGTTCCACTGGTCGCGAGTTTGTCCACGCCGAGGGAGAGCCATGGAGGAAATGTGGAATTTTCGTTAGTCGGCACCCCGGTCACGTGCGCGGTGCAAATTGAAATTCTTGTTTCGCCCACCAGCATTTATCATGACCGTTCTGTGGCTGATCATTGGATCTTATTTCGTTCGGTTTATATCGATCTGCTTTAGCGACACACGCTTTTTATTGGCCGCGTTCAAATGCCAGTGGTGGATATTATCGAGGAGCTGAAGACGGATATCGAGACGATTACGTCGAGCGCACCAATTATTCATCGGTGAAATTCACCGGTTGTTTTTTGCGCAATTGGATTGTAAATAATGTGCGGCGCGGTACGTCTATGCATCATGATAAAACATTACAAATGAATATCGATAACGGCCGCCTATTTGTTTTTGACTGCGATTTATAATGAAACGCGGCATTATTTACGTATGAAAACAAGCTCAGCGCAAGTGAACCATAGTCTGATTACAATCTCTCTTTCTCAAGCGCCGCGCGTGAATACCTTGTACGATGAAAAAAAGCAAAATTTTCTTTTGATGATGACATTTAGTTGAGATACTTCTCCGTCAGGTCATATACATTGTGATATTACACACCGTAATATTAGCTTTACGTACTTTACGTATCGGTTTGAGGAGAGCACTTTAATCCACGGTAATGGCTCGCGGCTTGCTGTCCGCGGCGGCGTAATGCACGAGAAGCATAAAAAGAAACACGAAAGAGAAAACGGACGATTAGAATATATGTGTGCGTGGGTGGAATAGCGCGAAATTAGAGGTAGCGCGATAGCGCTTTGAATTTTGCAATCTCCGGCTTTTGCGAAGGCCGGTGGTGCCGGTGAGTTTCCCGAAATAACGGACCGATATGAAATACAAAATACTAGCGAAATTACCGGGCACTCTCTCTCAGGACTGGCTCTCTGGCCAGTGTTTGCTGTGAAAAAGCGTGACGTTACAGCGATGCTCATCCAATAGCGTATTGAGAGATTTGTAACACAATAAATATTTCCGAGATTATATATACTGCGAAACGCATTGCGCTTCTATCTTTTGTATTCATTCACTCGTTTTCCCTACATCACGAAAAAAAAAAGAAAAAAAATACATTGTTCGCGCAAAAAGGCTATTGGAAGTGTTGTTCACAACAGCATCGTGTACAAAAGCGCTAATGAGTGGTACAAGTTGCGTTTACATTGATCACAAAAAAGGCATCAAAAGTCCATGACAATCGATTCATAATTCCATTGATTGAATTGCATTTTCTACTTTCGAGAGATATATCGTACATATCATGGCTAGAGTTTCTTCACATAAGTCAACGTCAGCGTGCGTGTATCTTTCAATTTTTTAATGTTCTTAAGAAAATATAGTCTCAACGTTCAATTAAAAATTTACGCATTGGAATTAATAAAAGGTATAAGAAAAGCTTTATATAAATTATAATATATACGTATAGAAACAAAATATATGTCACAATATATAACAAAAGTTACAATATTTATTTTTAAATATTTATTTTGTTAGCAAAAACATCTTGCAATCAAATATCAATAATATTGAATTCATATTACCGATTTTGCGTTTATATGCAAATACCTCAAACTGAACATTTGGCATTTGGTCAAATGACGCATAGCGTCCGCCAGTTCATAAATTTTCGTATAATTCTATGACATATCATTTATCAGTTTCCAAGTCGAAGTCGAACAGCGAAGTCGAATTTACCGTTGAAGTCACGCCGCTTTCTGACACGCGATTAATCCATCGAACGTAGCCCATTTGTATGCCCGAGCGAAAATGGGTTCGCCGAGAGTGATAAAAACGGCGAAATTACTCTCACGGCGAAATTACTCGCGTGGAATTCGCAGTATCTGCTTAATGGTTTCATGCAAAAATGCGCTTCTGCAAGCGGCTTGCACCTGGAATCCTTTTTGCATTTGACGAGATCAGCGTCGATGAGATCACATCTGCAGTTTTATAAGATTATTTCGGAAAGTACTTTGCGAGATAGATTGCGCTAAGTCGTTCGACAGCTTGACACGAAGTCGATGAATATTTTCCGGTCAAACCCGGGCAAGCAGCAAGCATGCACTATAAAACCATGCGTAAACTTGTTGTCGGATCTACTATTATTTGGTAGTATGGCGTAAAGCTCGAGATGAAATTTCATCGTGCATCACCTAGGAAGAGTGAGGAGAGTGCCGGCCAGACGGCGATCGATGGTATACCTCGCGGAGATGGAGAGTGGACGTGGGACGAGTAAAATACGAGTTATTAAATTGCCAAAGTCATTAACTTAAATGTCATAATCACACTGTATCATACCAGTAATAAAACAAAAAAAAATTCGAAAGAATTAACACTTAATCGGACACATCTTTTCGCCATAATTATTATTGTAACTGTTACCGTTTATCATAGACTTTGAAATTTTTTTGCTTTACACTCCTACATGGAAAGAATGATTTTGGGCTGTACTTCCGAATAAAACACCTCTTCGATTGAGCTGAAACTTTATAGACAATATTGTTACGATGTATAGTGATTGTTTATGAAGATTCTATCTTCGGGTTTTTATAGTTCAAATAATAAAAAATAAAAAAAGTAAAATTATGGTAAATATTAATAATAACGGAAGCAGCTCCGATTATCTTGACATATGTTGTCAAGGTTATGACTCTGAGTAATCTCCAACAAGTTTTAACCGTCGCTCGTGTTTCTCGTTAAAAAGTTATTAACCAGAAAAGCTCAAGTATATAATACAAGAAAATGTTCACCTTTACACAGCCAGCTCCAAATGACCTCCGAATGACCTTGACCTTGACCTTGACTTTGATCTTCAAAAAGGTTAAGGTCAATGACCTTTTTTTCGTCGCTCGTTATTAGTTAAAAAGTTAAAAACACAAATTCATTGGTTTACAAACAAATTCGCTGCTTTACAAACAAATTGACTGCTTTACAAACAAATTCACTGCTTTACAAGCAAATTCAGTGCTTTACAAACAAATTCACTGCTTTACAAACAAATTCACTGCTTTAAAAACAAATTCAGTGCTTTACAAACAGATTCACCATTTCAAAAATAAATTATTTTATTATTTTTTTGTTTTTAAAGTAGCGAATTTGTTTGCAAAGCAATGAATTTGTTTGTAAAGCAGCAACTTTCACGTGAGGCAACTTTCACTATAAATGTACTGTTGGACATGGTTTCGACCTTCCACGCGAAACGAAAGCTATCTTACACTAAAATTTGATTCGAGTTAGGTTATCGGGGATTGGCCAATAATTGTTATGTCAAAGTATCTTTATTTTAAATTAGAGGTGAGTGGAAGCAAAGGAGATTTTTTAATTTTTTATTTTAAAAACTATACAAAACTCGAAGATAGGATTTTCATAAATAATTGTTATATATTGTAACAATATTGTCTGTAAAATTTCAGCTCGATCGGAGGGATGTCTTAATCGGAAGGACATCCCGATTTTGTTGAAAGATTCAAAAATTGAGCTAGATACAGATCTGAAAATAATTTTGTTGGACCATTAAAATAATTACGTAGGAATCTCAAATACGAGTAATATTGCAAAAAGTGTTTGATATTCTAACAATCAGTTTGAGTGTCCTACATAATTATTTTGATAGTCCAACAAAATTATTTTTAGATCCTTATCTACAGCAAAATCGTCCTAAAATATATTAAAATAATTATACTTTTGCATTAATATTACTACTATTATTGTTATTTACGCCACATACTAATATCATATGGATATTATCACAGCAGGTTTTAATTTAACTTAATTTAACATGGGTAATTTAATTCTCTACAAACAAATGTAATGTTAAAACAGAAATATTAAAATAATCTAAAAGCCAGCGATGTAATTGAGGCAAAAGCATTGTCACTAACAATAGCGTGAGAATATTACTTGGTTAAACTATTATATAAAAACGCGGAAATGTTAATGACTTTCATCAGAATCTGCTAGAATGGAACTTTTTAATAGCGCTTTAAAATGCTAGGGCGCGTATTCTCGTTATAATCCATGTCTGTGGCATCTCACGCGTTTGCGTAATGTAATGAAGAGAGGCATTGAAATATGTCTCTAACAAACACAGGATTAAGTATGTTGACAGTCAAGGATTATCTTAATACTGTTCCTTGCTCCTTCCGCTGTTCTTTGCTCTCTCTCCCTCCCTCCCCCCCCCCCCCCCCCCCCCCTCTCTCTCTCTCTCTCTCTCCCCTCCCTCTCTCCTTCCTATTTATAAAATATTTCAAGAACATCAACAGTATTTTAGATGTTAACACACACATTGCTGTATCATGAATTATTATACTATACTTTCTATCGCTAGTATTTGATTTCTGTTGGATGCTTTCCATTTGGTGACACAAGTTGACACAAGTGTCATTCTATCTTTGTTACTCTCTGAACATCAAGGAAAATAGTGATGTTTGTGTCGACTTGTGTCACTAAATGGAAAGCACTCATTAGCTTTTCATATATTCGTTACACAAAACAAATACGCCATATCTGTATATTTTCTATTTGTTACGGATAATTATTTTTAATTGATCGCGACGAAACGGCCCCAGGATGTATGTACAGATACCTTTGTGCCCGCTTTTACTTTTCACTATCCACTCTACTACTATACTCATCATCGATAAGATCGTAATTTTTGGTCTTACGCCCGTCTGATGACAGACCATTACCTTCGGCAAAGCCAGAATCGATCGTCGCGGCGTCAGCAGTCGATCACGAAGGAAATCTAAATCTCCGTTATAATTCGATGACACTTGGCCGATTGGTTCTTCGTAAGTCGTTGTGATTCTCTCTTCCATCGAATCGTAGTCGTAAATGACTCCAGCACATTATTATATTATCCTGAATCGTTGGCGCGCCGTTCGCTCCGTTCCCCTTTTACTTTCTACCGTGAAGATAGTCTCAAAGGAGCTTCACGTAAGGTAAATATAATTTTCCTTCGCGCGACCCTCCATTTTTCCGTCCCTTTTTTCCCGGGCGGCACTTACCTCGAGCCACCCCTCGCCGACGGCTTCTCGCGTTCCGGAAAGGATGATTGCGATGAGCAGCCAAGCGGACGAAGTCAGACTCGAGCGATTTAACATTGTTTTAACATCGATACGATATCGTGGCTGCGGGAATCCGCTTACCCGCTGGCACTGTAAACCGTATCAATTCAATTTCATGCGAACTCTTTCGAGAACACTTCGTTCGCCGCCTCAGTACTTCGGACGTTTATCTTGGCCGTGGATGCTACCCGCGTTTTTCTGCTTCGAGACTCCGGCTTGTAGTCGTACTAATATAGTGCAAATAGTATGATTGTACTACAATCACAAATTTATTCGCGTATTTCTTGTACCGCTTAAATTTAATCACACAACTGTATATTAATGTATATTTAAATATTATAATAAAGATAGTATGATAAATATTAGTGTATTTGTATAAAAAAAAAAAATTTAAAGATAGATTTTCTGCATCAACCAAAAAAAACCTGCTCAATCTTAAACATATGATGAATGTAAATGAAGACGTGCAAAAATTTCTAACTAATTCTGTATAATGAAATAATATATTCTGTAAAAATTCCGTATAATGAAAGAATATATTGGATTAAATTCATAATATATACGTAGATATTATAATAGAACGCGGATTACTTTGATTTAATACTTTTATCAAATCCGCCACGCACCGCTGCATACTGGTCTTTGGTGTCAGGCTGCGTCCGCAGTTTCTCTTCTTATTAACACGTGAGTGCTTTGATTTATACGCCGCCGAGCAGTCAGGTGGACGGTGTCCACGCTCGATCGATTTTAACGTCGTTTCGCCGACGGTGCCGGCACGCTGATCACCACACTGGGGGGATAAATCCACGACGCTCGAAGGGACAGCGGGGCCCTTTTTTAGTCGCACTTTACGGCGCGAGCCAAAGGGCCGTGAAGGGCTTCCCGTTTTCCCGGGAGACCGTTTGATCTGCTCTACAGCGGATAATTCGCCCGCCGACGCGTTTCACACCACGCGAGGTGCGAAGAGCGCGCGCGAGCACTTTGTCGCCGCCGCATGAGCGGCCTTTTTACACGCCCGTCGTCGGCGCCGTCGGACGATTCACGTTTCGCGACGCGAGCTAACGAAAGTGGGAATACAAAGGACAGAACCTGGCGCGTGAATGGAAGAAAGCGACGAAAAACGGGTGAATTTAACCCTACCATACTGCGCGCGCGGGATTAAAACGACTCCTCGTTCGCACGCACTCCGCTGCCACTTCCGTTGAATTAACCAGTCGAAATCTGCGTATTGTTAGGATTCTATCTAGAGTTTTCATCGCTTGTTCCAGCTCGATTTTTTGACGAGTGTGTGAGGATGATCCTTTTACACCTATAGATTAAAAAAAAAAATACCAACGTCTCCTTTTTTCGCGACTAATTGCATTAGTTAAAGCATGACGCGTCTACTGTACACCTTGGTAAACTTTTCATTCTTTTTATTCGTTTTAGATTACGCGCGCCGTCATTAGATAATTTCGCTATTAAAGATTAGAAACTCGCGCGTACGCGGAGAGAATTTTTTCTTAGAATTTACCCTGAAAATATGACAGCCGTGGGACAACATTGTATTTCGAAGAATTTTAATATAAATCTCTCTCATTCATTAATAAAACTACAATAAAGTATAAAATAAGTTTGATCAATTTTACTGAAGGGCATGGTAAAAATCTTTAAAATATTGTATTGTACCACAATCACCATATTTTCAGGGTAAATTTAAAAAAAAATTCTCTCCGTGTAGAAACTTTCTAATTCTGATCAGGCTAGCGAACAAATAAACGAACATAAATGTACAAATTCAACGCGTGCGCACGGTTCTGTACTAGCGGAAGTAAGTTGTTCATTCATGTTCATTTACGCTCGCTCACTTGATCTCGATTCGGTTTTGGATGGCACACACGTTCATATAATACACGATCCATATGCTTCCGTCGAAATACGCAAGAAGCGTAATTCGTCCGGTCTGCCTTGTTAAGCCACTTCGCCACCACCGACGAAGTTACGTCGTTTTGTGAAACGTACCTACATACCGTATAAGCTTGCAGGACACATTCGACGATAATGAAGAGCGATCGCGACGATATATCAACCGCGATTACGGTCTTATATCCGACGCACGAAAACGGATGAGACAAGGTGATCCACTTATTCCGCAAGTAGGCGCGAGGATGAGTGAAATCACATGTCATGTTGTCTCTTAACATCAAATTTCTTTCTGTCCAATTATCTCACTTGAATTATTATATATACCCGTATAGAGAAATTAAAAGTTATGACTCGTATAAGAGAAAATAGGAGGCCACGCTTACGTCCGTAATAAAAAGAAATGGAGCATAATTGAAAAAATTTTGTTACATTTAACTCATTTCACGTGTCGCAAACGATTTACCTAAATTTTTGTATTAATTTAACGTAAGATGAATATGTTAGAAAGAAATACAAATATTATATAAAAAAATTAACATAAAAAATATAACACTGACATAATTTATAAGCAAATTGTGAAAGCATTCCTTCAGTAAAATTAACATTTATAATATGTTAAATTAACATATTTTATTCTCATTTTTATCTTAAAATTTACATTTTAAAATACATTATTTTTACGTTATTATTTCACTTATAAATTGTGTTATTTTAACACTAAGAAATGTCGAATATCAATTAAGACAATTTAATACAAAATGTTCATATAACATAATCACATTATGTTAAATTAATACTCAAATAGGTTAAAAATTTGACACAAAAATTTTAACGAAGACCGGCTTTAACAAAAACACAGATACAAAATGTTTTTCACTGTATGTGAAATCAGTAAATATTGAATAAAATCTATTTTTATAAAACAATTAATTTCGTAACGATAATTAGAAAATTCTATTAAGAATTGAGGATAAAAACATTTTTCAGCTTTAACATTCAGTTTTACATAAAAAAAAAATTCGTAAATTTTAGCGATTCGTAAAAAAAAATTCGTAAATTTTAGCGATTCTTTTTATAGCTTATTCATATCAATTTTTCATAATAGGAATTTATAAATATCAAGTTTATATATATATATATA